>NW_009204815.1:0-12149 GCF_000690835.1 Fulmarus glacialis
TTAATGATTCTATGATTCTATGATTTAGACACAGTTATTCCATCTTGGACAAAATAGTAAGTAAAGCTGGATGTCCTCTGCAGTGGTAGAAAAGTGGAAAGCACTCATTTACAATGTCAGTTCCCTAGTAGCATTAATAAATGTATAATGAGATAAATATCTGTGTCCTAACTGTCTTTTGTGAAGGATCCCACACTCTTGATCAATACATTCTGGGACAGTTGCAGCTGTGCTTTGTAAAAAAAGAAGCTTTTGCACTGATACTGACCCAAGTCTGTTGTGTATTCATACAGATTCGTCTAATGAGACGACTTTAAATTTTTTTTTTTAAATCAAAGTGAATCATGATAAAAAATATATTGAAGAGTTTCCTGTATAATACCATTGGAGTGTGAATGTGCTCTTTTCCTTTTCTGGTGGCGGGGAAGAGGGATTGGGAGCTTTCAGAGAACTGTTTCTCTAACCTTACTCATAACTCATGGTTGATGATGGCTGCTAACTTCCATTTCTATTCTGATACGCTTACTGGCATTAAGTTACATTCTGCTAAGGCAGAAGCTCAAGTGGGAAGTGAAGATTTTGTGTGAGAAAAGGAGAGGTTAACTACATTTATATTGGGGACAATTTTTACTTTGGAAAACAGCAGCAGGCTTTGTAGTTTAATCTTTTGGAGTACTGCCTGTTACCACCTTCTGACGTACGTTGTTGGGCTGAGAAGAATCAATGCTCAGTGGTGCATGAAAGTCCAACGTGTCAGTTGTAACTATACATAATACCACTGTCTCACAGGCAGGCAAGGCTGTTAATACTTAACACGGTATTGTATTCTCTAAGGAAAAAAAGTTGAATACCGGTAACTTCATTCACTTTGAATGTTTATACACATTCCTTTGAAAAATACTGAATTTAAGCATAAGGTAATACCTGGACAAAAGGCTCAAACTAACGAGCACCGCAGAGCAAAATGCTGCAGAAATAAGGCTCCAGGATTCCTGTGTGTCAGGGAACAGTCCTGGGAATCTGCCTACAATTACGGTTTTGTTGAAATTACATGTCTTGCAGGGTGATTGCTTTAACTCGCCTACACCAGGCACCTGGGGTGACTGGTACCAGGAAAGCAGAGAATCTGCTTTTTTGGAGATTGCTAACTTGCGAATAATCCTCCACACACGAGGGGAACAATATTTTAAGGGTTCAAAGACTCTTTTCCTTAAGTACGTGCATCTGTGGGAGGACATAGGTATTGTTCTGTTGCTTAACAACCTTCTGTAGCTAATGGTCTGAAGTGAAACAAATCAGTAGCGTACAGAAGTGTATTGAAATGTGTCAAGACGCAAAAAATATTAAGGTAGTCCAACTCCTAGGAAATATGGCACCAAAGCAGCTATAGCCTACATCTGCTGGCCTTCTTGCAGTAGCTTTAAATTATGATCTGCTCTCATGTCTTCTGAAAATTTCATGGCTCACATGGTAGCAATGTTTTTTCCTGCAAACTAAAGGCTATGGCTCTGGACAATAATTTTAAACCTGCAATCCAAACAAGTTCTCGTATCTGAAAAGTCACTTTTTTCCTAACCAAACCCATTAAAATATTATTATTGAATATACGTCACAAGGCCTTTAATACAAGTTCTGTATTACATTCAAATGATTAAGGCAATTTTTGGCACGAAAAAATAGCTTTCTGTAGTCTTAAGCAAAATACAAGTCCTTCTGTGTAACCAAGGTACTCTGTTGGGGAAAGAGGGGAAAGGAAGAGGTATTTCTTGTTTCTTTATTTAAAACCCTACAATTTTTAACTTAGAGGAAAAGAAAACAAAATTAGGAGTTTGGTAAAATATGTTCATAAAAGATACACTTCAAAGCAACCAAATTAAGGCTGCTAGTCATATGCCTGCCTGCCTTTGAGAGTCTTTCATGGTTCTGTTTGATATTTTATTCTTGCATGTAAAATGCTTTCTTGTTAAGAACCAAACTGGAAAATAATATCTGTATTACTCTTCTTTAGCAGGCTTCAACTACAGAAGTACAAATTGGGCCCATGAGACTGACACAAGATCCAATTCAGGTAAGATGCTCTTTCAGTTTCTTGATACAGTCCATTCAGTCTTAATGGGTGAAGAGATTAAGGTCCAACTTCTATAGTTAAGTATAATATTTTCATTTTACTTGTGCAAGGACTGTGAGATGGGTAATTGGTGTTTTGGTTTTTCTGGTTCCTTGAGAAGAGATCTACAAGTAAATTAACTTGGTAAACAAGGTGCTTAGATTTCCACTAACATCAAATCATTCCTTTTATATGACCTGTCAATAGGAGTGTGTGTGTATGTGCATTAGCAGGGGAAAGAGCTGTCTCTCTGGATGTTAAAAACTGTCCAGTTCTGATATACCAAAGCAGAGAGCTCCATTATAAAGTTTAGGTACCCGGCGAGTTTTGCTGCGTTTTGGACAATAGGACAGAGAACTGTGCTTTTACAGGTCCCCAGTCTAAAAAAGTCACACCACTTTCGATAAGACAGGTTGAACCTCAGCTTAAGGAGCAACAGCTCTCACCTGTACTTGCTTCTGTTTCTGTATGTTTTGTTTCTGTGCCAGTAAAGAGATGCCAAGCGTTTTTTTTTTTTAGCTTATAGTGGATGTTAGAGCTCTCAGTTTATAGGAAATTAAATAATCTTAGTCTTTAACATTGCTCTAGTGATACAGCATTCATTTGAATTAACTTTTTGGGTCAGTTAACTCTGTAAAATACAGAGACATTTAGCCACCAGCCACCTTTTCTATTCTGTTTTTTTTTTTCCCCCATATCTGGCTACGGAGCAAAAACCTGCATGTGGAAGAAATGTTACTCTCAGGGAAAATAAATCATGTGTATATGCATCATAAAGCTTTACTTTTTTATTTCTGTATTAAGCACTCAGTCTTAATGGTGACTTGATCTGATGAAACTGTTTGTTTATACTATAATAAGACTGTGGAACAGTGGCTTCAGCAGTAAACCAGTATTTGGTTTTGAAAGGAATTTCAACATAAAAGTGTGGAAGTCTTCATGGAAAAATGTTCTTTACACTGTGATCATCTTCAGAAAGATGGTCAAGCAGATATTTAACAAATACAAATACTCTCAGTGCTTATGTCAGGATTTTGCTTTGTAGAAATTGGACTTGCCAAAATATCATAGAACCAATGTTAGCTGTTACAAGTGAAGATTTTTCATATAAGAAGGGAAAGCAGGTTTTTTGTTGCTTTTAAAAGTGTTTGATACTCTTGGTATCTTGTCAGGTGTGGATGTTATTTTGTCCCTACATTACACAAGTCAGAATTTATGGTTCTACCACAGAAAACCTGAAGTAAAGCACAAAGCAGACCTTAAGTAAAACCATTAACTGAAGAGTTTTCTGTAAAGACATTGTCATACACTAACTTATTTAAAGTAAAGGGAAAACACTTTATATAAACCCACCTTCTTTTTTTGTGGAACAAGCCACATTACCTCAGCTAGTTTGGCAAGTATTGCCCACATCTACTCATTTAAAAAGTATGTGTTAATCTTTTATTCCATCTTGACAATGGAGTTACATGTTTCTCTGTGCAGTGCAAACGGCTGCTGAGCATCACATTTTAAATGTCTATTTGTGGGTGCTTAATCATATTCATAATTGTCTGATAAGTCAATTTAGTTTGTTAAAACAATTGCCACCGGGGCTTCTCTTAGCGATGTTTATTTTAATCTGGTGTATGTTTTATGCTGTAATGGGACACCTGTGCCAACCTCAAAATGGCCCGTGTTTTTTGTCTGAGAGGTCACCTTACTTGTGACTGTGACCTACCATAAACCGTTTAACAGATTCCTCGCTGGACTTTATGACCGTCTGTGTTGGAGGACAAATCTGGTTTGGTTTGTACTAGATCGTGACCCAGGTGCTGCTGGCCTTAAGGGGCAAGGGGAAGAGTCCAAAGCAAACCTACCAGCTCCGACCCTCAAAACACCCTCCCCACAAGCAGCTTACACGTCTGCCCCGATTTTGTACCAAGGCGTGCAAATAGGCATGGTTTGGTTCCGAGACCTTAGAAATGACCATGATAAAAGTACATGTAAATGCGCTTTCTTCAGAGGACACAGGAGAGAGGTGTTTTTTGTAAACGTTTAGTGCACGCAAAAAAGCTGTCTTATCCATTTGCAGAAGAGTTTACCAGGGCTGATAAAGGTTTGGATGTGTCCCTATTCAAATACTGCATTTTCTCACCTCTTAGGACATTCATTGGCCATCGTCTGTTTCACAGCATTGACATCAAACTCTGTTTCTGTTCTGATGATGTGTTCTTCCCTATTGAGCTGCAAATGAAGCAAGATGATGCACAGCATTTTACTGGTCCACCATGCAAATTTTTGGTGTAACAAGAGCTCCTCCCTAACTTAATTCAGAGCCACTATGTGTTTTCCACCTTAAAACTCTCTTGCTGCGATAAAATAACATAAAAATAATTAAGCAACTTTATTTTTACTTCTTAAGTTGCTGTTTGTAATTTTCTGTTTCGTGTGGTACCCTATGTGTCTGTACTCAGCCAGTGTCTCTTGTTTTATTTTGAGCTTTTTAAAGCAAATCTCTGTCCATTTTCTGTATTTGTATGATAAACTGGGAACAAGACATGCAATAGTTGTGCGAAGCAAATACTTAGAAAGATGATAAAAATTACAATACATCTCCAAAAAATGTAAAGGTCTCCAGAGGAGATGTTCACAGTTCCTAAACCAGGGCAGCACTGAGTAAAATGATCTTTTTACAGTAACACTGACAAATTATACACCAAAAAATAGCTACAATGTCTTTTTTGCCAAGAAACACAGATTGAATTCAAGCTTTTCCATGACAGGGTTATTTATATGGATTTTTATATTTTTATCTTGACTTTGAGAGCATATTTTGCAATATACTTCTAGTTACATTATGTTTTGATGGTTTAGAATAAGCTTCATATAAATATTAATGAGAAAGCATGGTAGTAATACTTTAAAAAACCTTTTAAAGTTAATATTCTCAGAAGGATTCACACACTGATAATTAGCTACCAGTGGGAGATCGGGTGGTTTAATTAAGTTCCATTATTTCATAGCTGGTAAATGATTATATTTTGCAATCCTTTATTTCCAAATCGGGATGGGTGGTTTAATTAAGTTCCATTATTTCACAGCTGGTAAATGATTACATTTTGCAATCCTTTATTTCCAAATCGGGATGTTGAGAGAAAGAAGATATCAAAAAAAGTTCCTTGACTGTTCAGTTGAAGTTGTCGAAACTACATCATATATTTACATAATTAGGCACAATTTATTGGGTAAAAATTGTGATGTTTGAATCAGTTTCTTTCACCTACCCAGCCCTGTCCATACATGCTTCTCTGTTGTTCTTTTCAGTTTTGAAAGAATATGGGTTAACTCCATTTTGTTGTATATCAAAGGAGAAATAATGAATAAAACTGTGTTACGTTAATTGTTTGTCCCTGAAGAGTGATAATTAAGGCAGTTGCATTTCAGACAGTTCATTACAATTATAAGTGTGTGCAGCTGGGATGGCCTGATGAGAGTGGCAATGAATTTTGAACACCTACCCATCTAATCTGGGTGGCTGCTGATTGAATTTGAACATGAGTTAGAAAAGACTCATCATCTGGCAGATGGTTTTGTCCTAAATATCAGTCCTACGCAGTTAACTATTGATTATCCATTGATAATCACTATCCTATTAGGAAAGTTGTGCTACTGCGTCAGCTGTTTTACAGACTGTAGTTCCATCTTCCCACTTTGAAAGTAGACTCAATCTTTTGTATAGCGGAAGTGTTTGTTAAGATTTGCACCATGCAGAGAACTATTTTGTATGTTTAATGTGGTGCTGCTGTTTTGCATGCTTTGCAGGTTTTGCTGATCTTTGCAAAAGAAGACAACCAAAGTGATGGCTTCTGGTGGGCTTGTGACAGAGCTGGATACAGGTGCAATATTGCCCGGACTCCAGAGTCAGCGCTTGAATGTTTTCTTGATAAGCACCAGGAAATAATTGTTATAGATCACAGGAACTCCAGATATTTTGATGCAAAAGATATCTGCAGGTAACCTAAAGGACCTTATGCTTCTCTTGAACTTCAGAATATATTGTACAAAACCAAACCTCCTAATTTTAAAAACAAAAGATAGGGAAGAAAAAAAAAAGAACTCCCAAAACTGTAGTAAAATGGAAGTTCGGGGATTGAGGCCAGGAGGTTTGCATACATCTGGAAGAAGAGAACAACATGAAAAATACACTTTTGGCAAAACTGAATTGTAGAATTGTCTCTTTAGGTCATGGGCTTCTATCTGAGCATAAGCCAGAGCTGTTGTGAAATTATTCCCTGCTGTCTGTGCCTGCTTCTTTCCTGGGTTACTTCTGCAACGAAGTCTGAAGCTGCAGGGCTTTAAAGGAATATGTTTGTTTGTTCACTGGGTCAGGCACTGCCACCTCTTCACAGAAGTTCACATCACTCTTCTGGTCCACATGACTCTGTCTTAGCAGCTCTAAGGTTGCAAGTGCTTAGTGTCGGGATTTTTTGCTAAAATACACTGTTTCAGCTGAAGCATACATTTTGTACCATACACCATACTGTGCTTTGCAGTCCATCTCGAGTTGAAATTTGCCATGTTTATGACAAGGAGCATTTTAAAGCTCAAATACTTGTGCTAATGGAAGTTCTTCTAAAAGACCAACAAATAAATATAAAGACTTTATTCAGGACAGTGTGACATGATTGAAAAAAGTAATCTTTAGCCAGTAAAAAGTGAATGGGGTGTTCTTCTGATAGTTGGTCATATTTTTTTCAGTTTCTCAATAATATGTAAAGTGGCAAAATTTTGTTTCTCCAGCATTTCATAAATGATAGTCTATCATATACATTTGCTATACCCTCTTTTCTTACTTGCATGCCCGGAAAGCACTTCGCACCCTCTAAAGAAAATTTTACAATATCTAGAAGGACAATGGTAAATATGGGAGAAGGTGGTGGAGATTCTTGTTAAATTAGCTAATAGGTATTGAAAATGCATTATATAGACTGACTTTTCTCAACCCATGCATTCAGGGCAGTCTGCCCCAAATAAGCTAAGTAAACAGGGCAAACATTTGGTGGGTTATAAGAGTGGATTTGAAGAGCTGCTGTTCATGCCCTGTGTTTTTGGAGCTCTTGCCTCTTCACTGCGTTGAGCAAAATCTGAGGAATCTGGTAGCAAAATGGAAATGAATTGTCTAAGTGGGGATAGGTAGGTTTTGGCAGTGTGACATCCTATTTTCTAGCCTCAAAGGTGACCTTCAGTCCTGGTTTTCCTTTATATTGGCTGTGAAGATACTCAGAGTAACACTGAGAAAGCATGTGGTGTAACTGAGAAATTTTTGTTTCCTCAGGTCTATTCGTGCCACAAAACCAGCAGAGCACACTGTAATACTTGCTGTGGTTCCACGCACGTAAGTATTACTGTTTTGTGGAAGATTTTTATTTTACTTTATAAGAATGTTACATATAATAGTTATCTAATAACAGAAAGTATCTTACTAGCAAGCCTCATAGAGTAAGTTTAATATTATTTTACCTGAAATGGGTTAGTGATGTTTTATGTGGCCTATTTAAGTATTTGATAACTTTCCATTTATACAGACTAGTACTATCGCTATCACCTCCAGAGGATCATAATGTAATGGCTTGTATACTAAGAAAAAGTAGACAGCTATGTGTTGTATCTAAAAGAAAAAAAAAAAATAGAAAGTTGTGTATTACTTTCTAAAGGAAATAACTGGATCAAATAACACACTGTGATTATTAGGGAACTGGGTAATGGAGTAAACTTCAATCCTGTCGGTACTAAACTCACCAGAATGTTGTCATGAAATCCTTATTCAGTAACTCCTACCTATGTATTCAGGCAGAATTCTTACTGACTTAAATACATTGTTTATCAAATACCTTCAAAAAAGAGACCTTTCCCGTCTGTGTTAAAACTCCTGCATGCTACTGAATCCATTCTAATTTTATTATTTTCCTAGCTTAATTAAAATATTAGGAAGTAGAGTGACAGGAGAACTATTCCTGCCAAGATTAGAAAATAGACCAAGTTTGCTGCTGAGCAAGACTTTACAACTTTGCTTCACCTTTTACTTAATAACACTTTTTCAGATTCTTTCTCTTAGGGATATTACAGGATGTCTTTTATCCTCTTCATGCTTTCTTTTTGTGATGCCCTTTTGTGTCTGTGAAGAGACACAGGACTTTTGTAGAGTATCTGTCAGGTTTGCTGTAGGAATAACTATCAGGTTGTAGTGATAGCTGCAAATACCTGTAAAAGTAGACTATAGAATCAGCTTCTGTAATAGTATGATTTTATGAATGTATTTTATGCAAGAGCGTTCTCACTGCATTCATTACGTTTAGTTGACTATGTCAAATTGATACCATCTAATTCTTAAATGTTGTGTGACCATACATTTTGTTTTGTAGATCTGCTGACCAAGAAGAGACTTCTGTTCTTCCCCTTCTTAATGCAGGCTTTAATAGGGTATGTATAAATTACATGTTTAATATAATAACCATGATTGCTTTGTAAATTCCAGACCCTTCTACTTCCTCAAATTGAAAACCGTATGTTTGCTTCTGTCAAAAATTTATTGATGAGAAACAGTGGCAGTCAATTGGTATTCTTTTCTTTTCAACAATGTATCCAAGAAGCATATGAAATAATCTGTGATCTAACTAATCCTTCCAGAATAAGCAGGAATACTGAGATTAATTTCTAGTGTTCTGGGCTGGTGATGGGTGGATTTTGTTTATGACTGCATTAAAAAAACAATGATGGGGGACTCTGATTAATGTGCACTGCATATCTCAGCATGCTGAGGAGTCACCCAGACATCTCTGGGTGCCTCAGACTGCTAGGATTCCTCTTCTAAAGGGACTACAAGCCTAGTCCAGCTCCTCCTGATGTGAAGTTTGGGGTTTTTTCTTTTTCATGAGGTCTGTTGGCTTGCACCCGTTCTTCTCAGGACAGCGTTAGAGGCTCTCTTGTAGAGGCAGCAGGAGGGAAGATAACTGTTCATACTGTTTCTCAAAACATCTTCGCAGGAGAGGGCAGAAAGGCAGGAGTTCATGGTTCTGAAAATCTAGGTTCAGTTGCTTACTCTTTTCCAACCTTTGTGTGAGTGGCTTTGGATGGAATATAATGTTATGTTAATGTAATATAAATCAGCTGTAATATTAAAGTTAGCTGTTCATAAGGAAGGTTATGTATTGAAGCGATAGAAGCGCATCAGTGGACACTGTAGTTTAACTATACAGAGTTAGGACAATTAACTGTAGTAAGGAAGAACAGAGAAGGAAAGGAATTCCTTGAGAATGTCATGCTAATATGCTCATGCTGAGTCAATTTGCTGAGCTAACTCATATTTAGCTTGACTTTCTTTACAAAGCAGAACATGCACCTGAGTCACCATTTGCAGATCATCTCCAAAAAGAGGTAATAGATCTTGTCTTTCCTGCAAGAGTACTGTGGGGGCAAAAGCATTAAAGGCAAAAGCATTTCTGAAGCACTTAGGTGTTCCAAAAATTGGAAAAGTGAGGGCTAAGAGAAAAGTCAGCCCATGAATGCCAGTGTTTTCGTAGTGTAGTTTTCTCCCTCTCTCTCTCTCGCAAAAAAAAAAAAGTGTTTAATATTTTTCACAGAAATCTTTATTTCTTCTCAAGTCTGGTGTTTCATTTAAAAACAGCGCAGGGCAATGTTTCGTGAGCTAGATTATAACTGTAGATCTATACTGAGTAGAGCCAGAGGAGACACTGCAGCTCTGAGACACATCTCAGTGGCACACTGTCTGCTTAGGAAAGTAGAACATTTTTGCCCTAGCAGCTCCTCTAACCATTCTCTCTAGCTGTCCCAAATTTATCAGAGTGCTTACATAATATAGTAATTCCCTATTTAAATTCTTTTCAAGCCTTTAAAACATGTCTGATGTCAAAGATCCTATTTTCGCAGTGGGGAGAACATAAGAATTATTTCTGTTTGGATGGGGATCAGTAGGGACGAAATCCGTTAACACAGAAAAAAACCCCACACACACATACACACACATACACAAAGATTTAAAAATACCCTTCTTCAAATAGAGAGACAGTATTTGCAGGGAATCTCTTCCTCAGCAGCAAAATGAAATTTGTTTGGGGAAAATCATATCTGTTCAAATTATAAGTTCCTCCTCACTATTTTTATTTTTACAGTCCAACCCTTCTGGTAGCTGTCTTTTGCATTATTACTACTTATCATATCTGCATTTGTCCTATTTTTGCTCATCTTCTTCCTCCTCTTCTCTTGACAAAACACTGAATGCAATTGCTCTGTCTGGTGATGGCTGTCTTCTAAATGCATCTCCAACATGCTTAGTAAAGAGTCTGAGCTTCTAGCCAATTAGTCTGTCACCTTTTTGTAGAGTCTTGTAGACAAAACCAGACTTTTTACATTAGGTTTGGATCTAAAGATTCCGAAGAACTCCTGTAATCTTTTTCAGGGCATACTCTTGCAAATAGCCGTAATTTTTTTTTCATGCAGTGAATAGATGATTATTCCACTTTAAAATGTTCTGTTGCCTTCATGTGTGTTTGTGTTAGAGTAATATCTTTCTATGTTTATGTGTACCTATAAAATATACTGTAAGTAGTCCTAAAGAAATCACTTTTCATTTCTTCTAATGAAGTCAGTGATGAGTGAGCACTATCCAGATCTGGATCGCTAAGATCACTAAAAGATCTTAAGAACAGAGAGATATTTTGGGAGGTTTTTTTGTTCATTTTATAAATTATTTTGGCATTTTTTTAATGCTGAGTTTTTTCTGTTTTTTCTTCCTCCTTCTCAAGAAAGTCTGTTTTATTACATCTTCTGGGTTTTTTTTCCCTGTATCAGCTTTTGTGTTTGTATATTAACGGTGTTAATATACACCGTTATATGCAGTACATTTATTGTGCTGATTTTTTTTTTTTCCTCTCAGCCTCATAAATCTAGTAGTGATGGCCTACTTAGAATGGACTATTTCAAACAAGTGATTTGGCTTCCTGATTGATTTTTAACTATGATTTAAATTAGCAAACAGGGGACCTTAATATTTGCAGTTACTCAATTACAACCTTGTCTTGTATTTTGAACTTCAGTTCTTTTCCTAAACAAAGGTTGATTCTCATTGACCAGTTACTATTAAAACTTTCTGGTTTGCAACAAAATAAATCTTTAATATTAAACACAGTACTTCTTGCTAAGCAAGAAGAATGATGCATTCCTACTAGCTGATGACTCTTGTGGCTTGGGTCAAGTTCTGTATCAGACAACAGTGAAATTCAATTATAATGAAGAAAAGTGTAATTTAAGAGTACATGTTAGTTAAATCACAGAATCATAGAATAGTTTGGGTTGGAGGGGACTTTTGAAGGTCATCTAGCCCAAACCCCCGGCAATGAGCAGGAACATCTTCGACTAGATCAGATTGTTCAGAGCCCCGTCCAACCTGACCTTGAATGTTTCCATACAGAAATTTCCTTACAGAAGGTAGATGACATCAGTAGCTCTTCCCTTGTCCACTGATGTAGTCACTCCGTCATAGAAGGCCACTAGGTTCGTCAGGCAAGACTTGCCCTTGGTGAAGCCATGTTGCCTGTCTCAAATCACCTCTTGTGCCTTAGCATAGTTTCTAGGAGGATCTGTTCCATGATCTTCCCAGGCCAAGCGGTGAGGCTGACAGGTCAGTAGTTCCCAGGGTCCTCTTTTCTACCCTTTTTAAAAATGGGTGCAATGTTTCGCTTTTTCCAGTCACTGGGGACTTCCCCTGCCTGCCATGACTTTTCAAATATCATGGAGAGTGGCTTGGCAACTACATCAGCCAATTCCCTCAGGACTCTGGGATGCATCTCATCAGGTCCCATAGACTTATGTATGTTCAGGTTCCTCAGGTGGTCACAAACCTGATCTTCTCTTACAGTGGGAGGGACTTTGCTCACCCAGTCCCTGTCTTGCAGTCCATCAACATGAGAGGTGTGATAAGAGAGGTTGCCAGTCAAGACTGACGCAAAAATATTGTTGAGTACCTCAGCCTTCTCCTCCACCA
>NW_009204816.1:0-19160 GCF_000690835.1 Fulmarus glacialis
CGCACCGAGGCGCCCGCAGCCGGGAGGGGGACCCGGGCTGTGGGTTGCTCAGCCCTCGGGTCCTCAGCCCCGGAGCGGGAGGGGGACGAGGATTTCAGACGCTTCCCCAGCTGCTGGCAGCGGGGGAGGGCAGAGCCGTACCTGCAGCACCAGCAGTGGGTTGTTTATAAACAAAGCGATGACAGAAAGCTTTGATCTGAGCCTCATCCTGCATATTTAGCCTGTGTCTGAAGCAGAGACCTAGTTTGGAGGGGAGCGCGGTAGCATATTCCAGTCGAGCAGCTTGATGTACCGAGTTCTCACGGGGATATTTAGTAGCTTAATTAGCAAAATAAAGCGTTGGGCTGGCAGAGCTGCGAGCCTGGCTAGGTGGCCAATTTATTAATTTTTGGAAAACTTCTGACTTTGTGCTTGGGGTCTGCTGAAATAGCAGCAGTACAAGGAAAATTTCCCGTGGGGGATGCAGTTTTTGCAAGGTCGGAAGTGTCTCGTCAGCTTCTGTGTTTGTGTTATATCAGAGTTGCCTTGAAACTCCCCAAACTGCTCTTTGCATAGACCAGAGAGTGCCCGCATCTCAGATAAGCGATGTATATTCTATTAATATTCATCCAAATGTGCTGAAGATCATACAGAAGTGGTTGCAGAAGTTAGCTTCGGAGTGGTGAAGCCTTGCCTGTCTAGAAACATGTGCTGTGTTTCATCTGTAGCTTTTGCTGTCGTTGTGTAAATGAACAGGAATGTAAGGGAGCATGTGAAATTGCTACCCTTTAATATTGGGAAACCTGTTGCTATCTAAGACTGATTCAGAATTTAGCAGGGCATGTGAAATCAGCGTCCCAGATTGTTGCATCTGGTCAGTGAAACGAATCTGATTTGAATCCGGGCCAGCCTCAGGAAGAAAATTTTCTTAGCTCAAGATCTCGTAGATTAAGCATGTAGCATAGCGATGGGACCGGGAAAAGAAGCACAGTCCAGGAATAACATCTGGAAATAATGTGTTTGTAAAGAATAATGCTTTAATAGCACAAATAGCAGGACAGTAATTGGTTGATTAGGTTTTATTCTTTGCTAGGCTGGTATTATTGAACTGAAGCATTTGGGACATTTAAAAGCTCAGTTCACAAGCTCACTTGCTCGTGGCTGTCAGTGAACAAGGGGCAGTGATATTTATTCATTTTGTTCTGGAGTTCCAAAAATAAGTTATGAAGCAAAGACCATAGGAGCTTACGGACTGTCAGGTTGAGTAAGACTTCAGTTGGCAAAGCAGTGAACTTTATAATGGCTCAGGTTTTTTTTTTTTTTCTGGTATAGCAATAGCAAATAAGTTACGCTGCTTAAGTAATCTCCAATACAGCATATATACATTTATTATCAGATAAATAAGTAATCATATAGGCACTAGTAAGAGCCAGTTACTGAAGAGCTGGTTATTGAAAGCCTTTCGACAAGCAAGAAGGCTGAATTTAAGGTGGACAGAAGTATGGTAGAGTTGGGATGACTTCATGAGGGTTTTCTGGCCAGGATTGATTATGATCTCTTCAGAAGTATCCGGGTATCTTGCTGATGTACGTAATGTGACGCTTGGCCAAAAGTGTATTGTGAAGTGCGTTAGACTCATCAGACAATGGGCGATTATCTATTGTCTCTGCAAGGTCAAACTTCTTGAATATATGACAAGCCATATATTGACAAGCAGGCTGCAAATATAATTCTGTATATGTAAAGAATTGTCTTATGAGCCAAGTATCGGGTGACATATTGAACAGTAACACCTGGGGCTTGATACTTGGAAGAGCTTTTAGATGAGTGAGTAGTCAAGCAGATACTAGCTGTACAAGCAAGTCTCTCACATGAGGTGTTTCTTCAGAAACTTTACAGGAAGGGAAGTTGACCTTACTTTGAATTTAATGAAAGCTTTGTTCCAATGTCCTGTTGGTGTAGTAACATTTTCTCATCTGCATGTCTCAGACAACACCGAAGAGTGCTGAGATGTTCTTGCACACCCAAATGGAACAAACACTGATTTGTTAGAGGTTTTGTTGTACATGTGTATCTCGAGTCTATAAATCTGTATCAGATGAAAATGTTTATTATCGTGGTTGAAGAGGTTGTTATGAGTTCCTTAATCACTGAATGTGTCCAAAATATGTTTGTTTTCATATTACTTGGGGAATGATATGTCTATGGTAAAGTGTCAGCTGAGGTCCAGTTAGGTTGAGGGTCCTCAGAGTGCTGGTTGACAAATGAAATGAATGTAGTACATGTGAGGATTTTTTAAATAACTTCTCTTAGTATTAGAAACATAACATTATGATTCTATAGGGCAGATGGTAGTGACCGTCTGCTCTCATTTAAAACCAAACGGCCATGCAGTAAGGAAGGAAATCCTACACATTGAAAAGAGTTTGCTTTGTTGAAGGAAAGATTGGGTACATTTTTTTGTTGTTGTTAAATAACTTAATATTAAGTGAGACTTGCTCTGTACAAGCAAATGTCTTTTTAGGTAATGGAAGGGTTAACGAAGTCAATTTACTTAATTTGCCAGAGTCAGCATCTGCTTCTACAAAACCTAAGACCAATCTTACAAATTGGGTTAGTTTGTTTGAAGTGCACAGTGGCCCCAAATGTTGCATAGCGTTCAACGAAGGTAAAATTACACTTTCTCTAGTATCTGGGCCACTATGACTAAGAACCATTGTGTACTTGCTGGGTGAGAAGCTGTCTTTGCTATTTATAGCTATGAAGCTGTATATTGAAAATAACCTTTTAAATTACAAGTGGTGTTTCTGAGCCTCCAGCTTGCGTCGTCTTCCTCTTTGGAGGCATCAGGTGCAGCATAAACCTACACCATAGGCCAGTGCCTGTTACCGTTACTGTGGCTTCAGTTGTATGTGTATCTTTACCTCAGTGCCTGCAAAATGCTTCTGGATGAACATCAATCCCATATTTTCAGTGACTAACTTAATTCGTTGAATATAGTATATTCTTGGCAATGGTTTTGTGTCTAATGCAGAATGGAAAGGGAGATATTAGCTAAATGTGAGTGAACATTTAGAAATCATTGAGAAAACCGCTACCAGTAGGTGAAACAAACTATTGGTCGCTGTTGAATTTCTTTCGTGTTTGCAGATGGTGGGAAGCAGGCATGAAATTCTTTCTCTTCCCCCTGAGTGACAGATGGAATCAAAGAGTAAACTTTTATGAAAATTGGGTCTTAAGGGAAAAAAATCTGATGCTTTTAGTTGGGAAGGCATCTCTAAATGTAATAGGCAATGCTTGTTTGTCTTTAAGGACTGGTTCACAAGGTGACAATAGAAAAGATTGTTTATCCTTTGGCTGCCCTTTGATGACTTACCCGCTGTTTCCCTTTTGCCTGTTCCACGGAGAAGTGAGTTGCTCATGAAATAACTCCCGAGTTTCTGTCATTTACAGTACTCTTAAAGTAGCTTGGCACTTGCTTTTGACTTATTTTCAGGTGCTGGGCACCTGTGGTTATTCAGAAGCCACTTCATGAAAAGTCAGGTGCTTTGCGCAGTGATTCTGGGCTAGATAGCGGAGGCTGTAACCTCTCTGGCAGTCCCAGTTCAAGTTGCTCCTGCTTCTGAGCCAGAGCTGTAAAACTGCAGGCATGTCTAGTTGCTCTTCAGAGCTTTACAAAGCGGTATCCGTGTCAGAGTAAGGCTGGTCAGTTTTTGATTGCTGCTTAGCAAATTTGGGCCTTTACTCACTTCCAAACATTGTGTGCAGTCCTAGCAAAGCAGAAGGCAGCAGAATTTTTGGACAGTCCGAAAACACAGCCAGGGGTAACGCGTTACAGACCACTCTTCCTAATCACAGCAGTCTGGAGACTGTTGGAAGCGTCATGGAGGTGCTAACACCGGAACAAAATCCGGGTGACTGAGGGGAAGGAAGAGAGGATTCCTATGTGTTTTTTCTAGCTAGGACATCACTGCTAGAGAACATGGAGCAAAGGGTTGGAACTGCAGTAGTGGCTGAAGTAGCCTGGGTTTGTTGTACAGGATAACTGAGATAGATCCGACAGTCATTACCCACACAGAATGCTCGTACGGCAACAGCTTCTAGGAGAAGTTTCTTAATCACCAAAAAGTAAAAGCTAGCTTGTGTCTTGAAATGCGAGGATATAACACAATGTACAGTGGCGTGAAAACTCTTGAATGAACTACTCAGGTACTACATATGCATATGTTTGGGGCATCACAGCTGTACTTTAAGGTAGTTTAGCTTCTGATCTTTTAATCGGTGATGATAGTGTCATACATCAGGCTACGTTTTTTAAGATTGGGTGGCTGTATTGCCTAAAAATACTTTAATCCTAGGAAGAGAAGGTTATCTAGGGAGAGTCATACCTTTTCCACTGCACTCTGCAAAGTTTCTTTCCGAAGGTATGCTTCTGCCAATGAAAATAGAAGTTGCAAGCTGTTTGTACTGTGTTTAACGCTGCTCATCAAACTGAAATATGACACTGTCAAAAATAGGGTTTGTCACTGGGGTAATTGAAATACTTTTGTTTGGATTTCACTTATAAATGGGAGTACAATAGCATGTACTCTGAATAAAGTGAGAAAGCTTGGAAGCTACCTACAATACACCAGGAATTTATTAGACAAAGCTAGTTAAAATCTGAAGTGCTCTTTTACCAAACTAATGCTTTTATTTTCTTGCTTTTGGCTTACTCAGTCCCTTTTTTGGCTTGATGTTTTGTCGCTGTGGGTTGGTTCAATTGTCTGTCACTTGCATCTCTATTTCAAAACAATCTCCGAAGTGGGCAGAGTTAACTCTAGACTAAACAAACTAACCTTGAACCAAAATGAGTTAGAGCCTTGGAGAATTGCTGCTCCTTGCAGCAGTTGGAGGAAGTCTTCCTTTGTTTTGGTTAGGGCAGTTTCTCAACTGGTTAGCGAGGCTTCTGGAAACTGAAGCCAAGGACAGCATTCACTCAGCTACTGGATGCTGGGAGGAAACTTACGCTGTTTTAGTAAGTAGATGGATATTTGTGATGGGAAATGTGCATCTTCATTGTTTCCTTCCTCAGCCTCTGTTTATCCTATGTAGTGATTAGATGAGTCAAGCTCTGTTGCTCCCCATGAACAGTGAGCAAGTGAGCTGATTTTCAGCTACAACTTCCTTTATGGCAGCAGCTAGAAGTGATGACCCTCGTCCCTTAGTGCTGTCCTGTGGAAAAGTTCTCATCTCTAGAGCAGTGCTGCTGGGCAGTCCAGAGCTCTGGCCCCATGTGGAAATCTCCTTTGGGAAGCGAAGGTATTTTAGGGAAAGCTTGTTATACTTAATATATGCTGAAAGCTTTCTGACTTTTGCAAATAAAATTCTTGAGCCTGCATTAGAGATGGAGACAAGTCTTTAATGCTGCATACTTGTCTGAATCAATAGTGTTTGATAAGATTGAAAGCTCAGCAAAAAATGCAGGAATGAGCAATGAATGCAGTGCCTGGAGTGCTCACTGTTCCAGAGCCGTGTCTTGCAGCTCCTGTTGGCATGGCTGAAACATTAAAGGCAACGTTTATGTGCAGAACTCTTTCAGCTGTAACCTAGGTGAAACTACCATCATCCTGGTATTATTTTTGCAATTTATAATGCCTCTTGCTTATTTTAACGGTGAGTCTTAGGGGCTGGGAGCTCTTTCTATTACAAACAGGTTTAGAGACATAGAATTCAGATTAGGAACTGTGTGTGGGGCTTGTGAGACATCTTAAGTGCTGTGTGTCGTAATATACCGAGATAATAACTGACTAATATTAAAATATAAGACTTTTGAGTTGGTATGCTAGCTCTCAATTGGGGATTATTATATACCATAAGTCAAAAAGGCCTGTCAGACTGTGCATATTAAAGCAATCTTTTTAAGAAGGTTGGGATAGGGGAATATTATGTGAGTGGTTGTATAAATTGAGATTTTTTGCTTTCTAACTTTTGAATACAAATGAGGGCAGGGGGAGCATTAAAAACTCTGAAACCTCTGCTCTGCTGTTTGAAAAATTGTGTTTCTGCACAGGGCTGGGATAAAAAAAATGAACTAAAGAGAAACCCAGACCCTTTCAGGGGAATAGCAGCCCCCACCCCGCATTGCAAGCTCTCCAAATGAGTGAACTGTTTGACCTACTGATAATGGTATGGCCCCAGCACGGTGAAGGTGCCCAGTATAAATCCTGGGATCTGAGTCTGCAGTTTATTTTCAGCTGTCCTTCTGAAGGGAGGTGCAACAGCTGTCCCTGCAATCTCCTTTATTGGGCTGCAGCAAACTGATCTGCGCAGGGATGAAAGGTGCAGCTCGCGGGAGGAGGTGTTCAGTATGCCTTAGCAGGAAAATTTCAGTTTGTAAGAATTTTGAGGGAACGATTTGGTGGGGATATAGGCACCTATTTTTATGGGGCTCACTTCAGCATGGATGGATTTAAGAACAACTTCATGGTGAGTGTAGTCCATACAGGCCTGTGCAGAGAAATGTTTCAAGCTGCTGTCAACTTCTTGAAAATGGAGGGCGATGTGATCTGCCTGCGCTGCTGGAGCTTTTCAGAGCATGGCTGTGTGATGGAGGTCCAACCTGCACAGCTTAGAGGTGCCAAATTTACACTCCAGAGATGCATCTCTTACTGTGGTGAAACAGGACCATTCTTAAATACTTAATTCTTAAAACATGTTTTTCAGAGGAAATTTGCTTTTCTAGATTCCCAGGCTAGTGAGAATGATATCCCGCACTGCTGACAGCCGAATCCCGAGAGTCAGGCCTCTCTTTCCTCGTCAAGCTGTTGACAATCTTGAACTTCAAAATTCTTGATTCTGTCACCTACGCAATTTCTCATGACAGCTTTCATTCATCATAATTACAATGTACAGTACTTACAAATGACTAGTATTTTAGAAAATACATCTACGTGCACTCTTGTTAAATATTTTCAAGTTAAACAAATTTTTCGAAGATCAGTCTCTTTCCAGCTTTAAGCTCTCAGCTTAAATATAGTCTTTGCTGATACGCAAACAGCTGAAAATAACTGAAAATTCACTCTTTAAGAGTAAATGGTGTGAATTTTTTAAATGCTGTTTTTTCTTAGTAGCTTGTTTCCTTGTAGCTGAAAAAAATGGAACAGTCTTAACTAGTAAGAGTCTCACTAGAAATGTTTCCATAATACAATAAGCTGACCTTGCAGAGGGACACAAGCAGTTTCAGCAGTGCTTTTCCAGTATTCAGCCTTGCTCATAAATCTTTGTGAAATGTACAGAATGCAGAATGACCACCTGCCATTAGCCTTTTATGTGTCACTGCCTTTTCAGGATAAAACTAAACCCGGCCCCTTGCTGATACTCTGAGCCGGAGCATTGATTGCTCACCGTCCATTTCTGCAATCTGTCTGAAGCCACCTCCTATTTATAATTTGTCATTCCTCGCTGTCTTAGACAGTTAATGCGATTTCATTACAAAGCTTTATGCTTTTTTACATCTGAAATCATGCGATAGTGACAACTCGTAGTATCAGGCCTTGTCTGAACATAACTGCTGGTTTAGCAGAGGTTACTCGAACAGTGATTTAGTGAACTGATGCAACTTTGTGTGTGGGCTCTGCTGGCCTAACCTGGCTTACGTCTGTTTAGTTTGGACTTGTAAATATAATACCATAACCCAAACGGATGTAAACCAGCTTGAAGCTAGTAGGGACCGCACACAGAGCCACACCGAATTAACCATACTGTTTTTGCGCTTGAATTGATGCATCCTGAATTACTGCTGCAGTGGTTTCATTCTGAAGTCAAAGTATGAAGCAGGGTTTCTCTTACTCTTCCAGGATTTGAATTTATATGAATTGTCAGCCTTACCCAAAACAATTACTAATTATGGATTGATATTGAGTGACAACTTGATACTTCATGCGAGACATGTTAGTAGGGATTTCTCCCTCGGAAAATTGCTGGGGCAGGTGAACTCTGACCCAGCAGGCTGTGAGTAATGGGGCTTGCTTTGATTGTTTTGGTATAGCCAGGACACTGCTCTGAGTTACGTCATTAACAGACACCCTGCCCTCTGCCAACAGAAATCATCAGAATATTTACCTTAAATACTGTTGTGGTTTTGGAGGATGAAATGTTCTAAATTTTTATCTAACAAGCCGTTTTTCTACCCCACTTGCTCTCTGGTTTCTGTAAGCAAGATGACATGCTCTCCAGTGTAGACAAGTTTGGTGTTTTTGTGGATAACAACCAAATCTGAGGTAACTGCTTGCATTAGCACAGCCTGCACCTGTCCAGGAAGAGGTGCATATCCTCAGCCCAGGTAGGAGTTTAACTGCACCCGTGACAGTCATACAAACACTACAGACTTGCCAAGTGTCTGATTTAATTTTTTTTAAGTGATGTGATCATGCCAGCAGAAGTTCCTATGCTAGCAAATCGCATGCCCTTGCTTGAGTCTTCTAGTGAACATCGAAAGTGATGTTTGTACTGTTGGTATAATCTACATGTTGCATTAGTATAAGCATTTCAGTTACCAAAAATGATTACACTGGCAAAGATGCTTTCAAAGCAACTTGATGGCACCAAACGCTACATTCTAGCCTATTACCACAACATCTTCCTTTTTTGATGCAAGAGGTGGTTTTTAAGCAGTCTACAGCAAGTATTTCAAGCAGAATTTTGAATACTGAGCTGAAATAGCTCTCTCTAGAGAAGGTTAGAAAGTGCTGCTGACTTGCTTCTGAAGGAGGTAGAATCTAGGTTAAACCTTCAAAGCTGGTTTCATCAATTGATGCTGACTTTCAGTTCTTGTCTTGCTTCTGCTTCTTCACTGTGTTCTTAGGAAGCCGACTGAACTACACCGTGTACCAGCCAGCTCAACTTACTGCGTGCTGATATTCTCATCAGTCTTGTTAGCCTTTAGGGGAATCTGTGTACCATGCACAAGCTTTGAAAGGTAGAAATTGTGTTCAAAATTACTGTTTCAAAGACTTCTGAGAAGCAGAAAGTCAATATTGTGTGTCAGAGTCTGTTCCAGACAGTTATATTGATAGTCCATAAAAGCAGTTATCTTGACTGCCTCCCATTTGTCTGCTCTGCCTCCCTGAGAACTTGGCAGGTCTTTTTCTGCAGAGTTGCTTTCCAGCCAGTTGCCCCAGTCTGTGTTGTTGCAAGGAGTTACTCTGTCCCAGGGGCAGGACTTTCTGTTTGCCTTGGTTGACCTTCACAAGCTCTCCGTCAGGCCACTTCTCCAGCCTGTGTAGGTCCCTCTGAGAAGGATCTCTTGCCCCAGCCACGCCAACCAGTTTGATATCATCTGCAAACTTGTTGAGAGTGCTCTCTGTCCCATAATTGGTGTTAATCAAGTTTGTTAATAAAGATATTGAATTGTGTTGGCCCAGTATCAACCCTGAGGGATGCCACTGGTAATCAGCTGCCAGCTGGACTTTGTACGGCTGATCACCTTTTGAGCCTTGATATTCTAGACAATTTTCCATCGTGTTATCGTCTGCTTCTGTAGTCCAGCTCTCGCCAATCTGCCTATTAAGAATACTATTGGAGATGGTGTCAAAGGTGCACCACACTCGCTCTCCCATCATCCACCCAGCCAGCTTGTCATTGTGGAGGGCAATCAAGTTACGCAGGATTTGCCACTGGTAGATCCATGCTGGCTGTTCCCAGTCACCACCACCTCCTGCATGAGGCTGGAAATAGCTTTCAGGAAGATTTACTGCACAGCCTTTCCAGGGACTAACGTGGGACTGACAGGCCCATAGTTCCCTGGATCCTTCTTGTGTGATGGGTAGTGTTTGCATGTCATCAGGAACCTGCCTTTGTCACCATGATCTTTGAAAGATGACAGTGACTTTGCAGTGACATCAGCCAGCTCCCTCCTCAGCCGTGTCTGCATCCCGCCTGGTCCCAAAAGTGATCCATGGCCATTCCTTCCTCTTTATTCCCTGGGTTGGGGCTCTGGTGCTGCATAATGTACCAATCTGCTTTTCCTGGGAATGGTCTTTCATCCGCTCTTTCTAGCATGTGTGCCCATCTTGTCGTACCAGACTTCTCAGCTGCAGCGCTTCTGTAGTATGCACTGCATGAAACTTCATTCTTACTTACCTGTAGCTCTTTGTAGCGACTGTCAGACACTCATGTGCACAGCAAACTAAACATTTCTAGGGTATTTTTCCGATTTCCTTATCTCCCTGATTTTTTTTTTTCCTTCTACAAAATTAAAGTTTTAAGGTGAGGTCCCTGCCAGGAAGGAAATAGGAGGGGTTCTCTCTAGTTGACTCACCTCTTAACTTCTTCAGAGTTCAGTCTTGCAGGAACACGGCTGAGCAATTGCTAGTGAGCAATTGCTAGTGAACAATTGCTGTCGTCTCATACCTGCGATGCCTTCCCTGCTTTTTGGTACAAACTTGCACAATGAGTTAACCAACAATTCAAAACTGCTTATCTCTCAGCACCAGTTCAGTTTTAAGGCAAGTCGTGACCTCTTTTCTTCAGGAGTAGACACGCAATAAGAAGTACTGCCAGGTAATATCTCCCAAGGGATTCCTTTTTCTTACTAGCCCTTTGGTAAATGCTTCTTAACCATCTTGCAGTACAGACATCAGTGGCTCCTAAGGCTGGGGGTATTCTCTTATCTTTCTTGGCTGCCTTAATTTTATTAATGGGCTTAGCAATTGTCTTCCAGTTGCTGAAGAATGCTCTTTGCTGCTCCCCCGTGCAGAATGGCTGACACTGTAGGAAATGCTATAAAGCAAGCTGAACTGTCATTTTTGGCTTGTGAGTCCACTTCAGTGGAGCCCTTTTTACTTTGAGTCCAGCTACCAATTTAATCACTGCTGCACTTTGAATATTAATTGTTGCTCAGTGCCATCTGAGTATGGAAAGGGGGTGCAGGAGGCACTAGGGTACAGATTAGGTTCTGTGGAGGGGGATGAGTAGATGTAGCTGTTGCAGCCAGCCCATGAATGATGGCTGCTTGGTCCCTGTGGATCAACTGCAAGAGTGAGCAGCCATAGCCAGCAGGGCTTAGCTCATGTCCTTGCAAAAAACATCTCTTAGGGTCCAGCTTTGCTTGACCTTGGCACCCACACAGACTTGTGAAGAGTCGGACAGGGCTGTTTGGCCCCATATGCCCGGCTTGTGCCCAGCAGACGGATATGCTGCCCTGGGGAGCTGGGTTTAAGAAGGAGCTTTGAGTGCCAAACCTTCGTGCAGGCAAAGCACTGCTCCTGCCAGCAGGTGAGGAAACCTGGCTGGTAGGTAGGACTAAGCAGCTCCCGTAATTGGTAAGCCAGCCTTTCTGCAAGCAGGGCAGTGAGGGGAGAGCGAGTTTTGGCAGCTTAAGTCCCTCCCTTGGACCAAGCTGAATAGCCTCTGGCTAGGAGGAGAAGGGACCGGTGAGGAAAATAGCACTGTTTCACAACTTGTTGCTCTGTATTCCTTTTGATAGTCCTGGGTGGGATCTGACTCCTGTTTGTTTGCTGTTGCTGGGTAGTTCCACCGTGTGCTGGCTGCTCCTGCGTTCCACCTGGCAGCCCTAGGTGTGTGTGCTGCTCCGGGGCAGCCCGGATGCTCTCTGGAACAAAGTGCCGCTCCAGGGGTTCGGACTGCCCTGGAGCTATTGAGCTTGTCTCCAGTCCCCATGTCACTTGTCCTACCCACTGCCATTTGTTTCCCGGACCCTCTGTCACTTTGCTATTCTCAGTCTAATTAATTTGGGGGGAAAGCTGAAAGGCAGTAAGAGTACCCTGTGGCTCCTCAGACTCTGTACTTTTCATCCGAGTACTGTCCCCAGTGCGAGGTGCGCTGCATCTTAGATACTGGGTGTGTTACACCTCTGTGCAAAGGCTCAATACGTGAGCCTTCCAGCTAAGATTATCCACATCTCTCCTGCTACAGTTTGCATCCCTTCCCTGTTCACACGCATGTTCCTCAGTCTCTCCTCTTATCCATGGAACTGGAAGGTGGAAAATATTTAGAGAGGTGGGTGCCCGAGGGTGAGTGTATTTGCTGGAGACAAATAGAACTTATGCAAACTTCTGCATATTGTATCTATGGAACAGGGGGACTTTCGATAAAGAAAATTGAAAGGTCATGATTTAGGAGAATTTAAATCCTAATTATTTCAAATTGAAAGGATGATACATTGTTCCTTGTGACATATCATCTTTTGCATGGGGTGGCCTGCATGCTTTCTCCTCTCTATCATAAATCACTGTAATAGATATTCAGGGAACACACAGTATTGTTTTTTTTCTGGGGAGTCTTGGATACAGCTAAACTAAATAGCTTCAAATGACAGATCTGTCCCAGTTTTGCCATTGTGTGCCGAACAGTTCTGTATTGCTTCTCAGTGATACTGTGTCTGCACGCCTTCAGTCTCTCCTGTACAAAGATCTATTAAAATAAAAAAATACAAATTGAGCTTTCTGAGCTTTACCAAGCTGCAGTAGTGACAGAAGGGGTTCCAGAACTGCTCAGACAACTGGAAAGTGTTGGGTCTTCAGCACCAGCTAGTGTTTGTTCAGGAGGAACAAATGTTGTGTCTAACATACCACTTAAAACAAAGCAACTACCAGAGGACCATCCCTGCAGCAGGACCATGTCAATGGGAAGTGACAGTTCTCCATGCGGTGCTGGTTTCCAAAAAGGATTCCAAGAAGAACCTGGGAAATGATGAATGCAAAGGACTCAACAAGCATGTGGGGAGGAGAAATCTGGCTGAGGTGGTATGTTTGGATTTCCAAAACGCTTTTGACAAGGTCTCTCTATGGAAGCCCTAAGAAACAAAGCTGTTGTGAAATAAAAAGAGATCTTATCATTGATTAATTACTGTCTGAAAGAGATAAAACAAAGGCTAGGAATAAAAGATCAGTTTACAGGAGGAAGGGGAGTTATCCTGTGCATCTCCCCTGGAGTCTGTGCTGCTCTGCACACCCATATGTGAAATGGCAAAGGGAATAGAGAGTGAGGTAGCAGTTTGTTGATGGTGCTGCATGTTCAGGATAATAAAATGAAAGCTGGCAGTGAAGGGTTTCACAATATTGGCTAATTTGCTGATAAAATGGCTGGCAAAATTTGGTCAGTAAATGGGAAGTAATGTTTGGGGAAACAGTGGATTCTAATCCAGTTGGTACCGGCTGGAAAAGGTTTTCTGGGGATTTAATGTGATAGCATGGAAATACTGCAGTGGGGAAAAAGCAAACCAAACATTAGGAATTATTAAGAAAGGAATAAATAAAGTAGAAGTCATAAAGCCAGTATAAGTTCATGTTGTGCCCATCTGTAGATTAGTTTGTGTAGTCCTCTTTCTACCATCTCAAAAAAAAATGTAGTCAATAGAAAGATATGGGAAATAACAGCAAGGTGATCAAAGTCATGGAGCGATTTCTATAAAAGGAAAGATGGAAACTGTCTACGATTCTTTCTAACTGGTGGAAAGCCACAAGCACAGATATGATAGAGGTATCCGAAATTATATGTAAGATGTGATTAGGAATCTCCGGTTTTTCACACAAGGAAGAATTAAAGGACATCAGAATTTTAAAACAAGTATTTTTTTTCATCCAGTGTAAAATTCAGCTGTGGAACTCATTGCTTTAGGACATAGTTCATGCCAAAAGCTTAGACATGTTCAGAAACTGAACTGATCAGTATAAATTCTAACTCTGTAAGTTAAGCTATAGATTGCCAGGCTCTAGGATGGTGTGGCAGGAAGATTCCCTCTATGATACAATGAATAATTAAAAAGGCATTATTTATTACAGATTAGAGTCAAGAAGAGAAATAAGAAAGGAGAGAATTAATAAGGCCAAATACCTTCTCAAATGTTAAAACAACAGTTTTAAAATTAAAACCCAGTGATTTTTAGAAGGCTAAGGAATACTATATTGCATAAATGGTGGGCAATTATGCTTTATATTTAATAGGCAATTTTATTGAATGTTTGGGTAACTTGCTGCAGTGGCATGAAGATAATATTTTGTAGTGTCCTCTAACCTGGAAGAAAGAATATGTATATGCACGGGATATCACCTTGCTGATTCACGAGTTTTTGAGCCTTTTTCTATTCCTGGCTTGCAGTAGCCTAAACTGATGTATCTGACTGAACAAAGTATCTAGGTATTCTTGCGAAGGATGGATTTCATCTTTACTTCGCAGTTTGCACTAGCTTTTCTTTTCTTTCTTGGATGACTGACAAACAGAATTTGACCTTCGCAGCCCTAAATGGTTTGTCTTTTAAATTGATATCACTCGAGTTATTCTGAACAAGCATTCCCTCACGCTGAAAAAGCTAAGTGGTAAATTTGTCTGTCTCTTGATGGGAGACTTCAGGACCATGCCAACCTGTATGCCAGCAGAGCCAAGGTTTAAACTTCAGAGCATATTGCATGAGTTATTTTTGACCCTTTATTAATAGCTGCTGTAGAAGGAGCCCTATGCTTAAGGCCAAATATTATCTTATAGCTATTTCAAGTATTGGCTTGTCTTCAGTCTACAACTCAGTCAGCCCACAAAATCCATTCTTTTCCATTTAGTTTAGGTGCTGTTCATCTTTAAGAAACTTGTTCAACGTTGCAGAAAGTGAACAAGGAACAAAGAATTGATTGTAGTCATTGGGAGGGAATCCATGTGCTGACATTATGCCCAGCTTCCTGCAAATTGTGCTAGTGACTTAAAAATTCAAGCCCTGTCTAAAACAAGAACTGCTGCATTAGTGAAAATAAGACATTTTAATGTAATCTGATTCCAGGCTTATCTTTTAAAATACAGTGTGATGATGACGAAACCCTCAGAGTCTTGGGAGATTTGGGGATACCTGTTGTTGAGAAAGCTACTGGCTATTTTTTTTTTATTTGTTGTTATGGCCTGGTCCCACTTACTCTAACCACTCACCCCTTCTCCAGTCTATCTAAGCTGCTTTCCTAATCCTTTTAGCTTCTTTGAGCAGTGCTTTGATAGTTCTCCTTCTGTTGTATGATGCTGAAAGCTGCATCTCTTCCTCTACCATTTGTTTGGCTTTTTGTCATTTGCTCTTTCTCAGACCTATCTGAGAAGGACCAGTCTGTGCTGTCTCCGTGGTGAGGGCAGTCTGCTGCAGTTGTAGAGTTACAGATGCGTGGCTGGAAGAGATCACAGAAGACCTTCTGGTCCAGTCCCCTGCGCTAAGGCACGGCCAGGTTTATCAGAGCTTTTCCCAAAAGGCAGTTAACTAATCCATTCCTAAACATCTTCTCGAAGAGCTCATCTGCACCTCCCCTGGAAGCCTGCTCCAGCACCTGGCAAGCTGGGCAGTTAGGAAGCATTTCTCAGTGTTGGACCCAATTCTGCTTTCTTCCAAAAGAAACTGAATTCTTTGTTTTCTTCTGGTTGCAATTGCTTTCCCTTTCATAACAGCCTACACACTACTGGAAGACTCTGTTCTCCTCAAACTTTTTTTTTCTTTTACCTAGATACAGTAAAGTTGGTTTTATTTAACCTTTCCAACTAGTTGATGTCTTCTAAAGTTGCAGTGAGCCTTGTTGTTCTCCTCTGGGCTTCTGAGGAGTATGTTGCTTTCAAATTGAATGCGATACTTAAGTGGAGATCTCTCCAGCCCAAGAATAATTTTCTTGAGGGCCTTACTAACAGCAGTTGTCTGTAACGTATTCCAGAATGAGATTTGCTTTCTTCTTCAGCAGCACCCCACTGAGTCATTCAACCAAGCCTTAATTACCCAGTGGGGACGGAGATGAGGGGATGGTAAAGCAAAATTAGAAGTAATTGTATAAATCATTAATGCTATAACAATATATTTAGTAAATGTTGCTTTGAAAGATTAAGATCCGAAGCAAGCAGCGTGCTCCCCTGCAGCGTGGGAGCTGTCGGAGCCGGCGTGGTGTGCTGGCCGTAGTGGCCGAGACCTGGCAGGAGTGGAGTTGCCCTCACACAAATGAGACCTGTCACACAGCGGCGCAGAGCTTGGGCTGCTTTCAGCCCAGCCTGTCTTGAGTGGATATCTAGTCAGTGATCCCCTCTAGTGCTGTGTCCTTTTTGTCCTTGTTTTGCATTTAGATGTCTCCCACCTAAGTGTAGGAATTTTCCCCTTTCGCTTTATTGTAAGAACATTTGTCAGGAACACTTTGAGTCTGGGTTCTGTTCCGTGGAGCTCTCCACCTTCTCCACTTTGGTTTCATCTCGTACCAGTAAAACATGATCTCTGTTTCTATGTTTTTGTTGAACAGGAGGAGCAGAACTGGGCCTTGTTAGTCTGTGCTGATGAGACTTTCAGACGAGTGTTTACACAGGCTCAAGGTTTTGCAGTCTGTGCTGAATCCTGTGCTTTCCTACGTAGACCGAGTCCCTGCTGGAGCAGCTGCAGTGGGTCGAGGTTACAGCAGAGTGCTGAGCGGATGTAGAGCGAGCGTCCTGTTTTCCCCAGACCTTTCACAACTTGTTCTCTTCTTATCTTTCTGAATTCTTCTTTAGCCATTTTTTTTTTTCCAAAGCATTGTTTATTTCTGTGGTGCCCTACAAATAGCATAAACCATATTTGTGATGCCACAGAAATCCATAAGAAATGCTTTTGGAAAATGAGGGAAGTTGTTTGATTTGGGTTTTTTTTTTCCCCCATTTTTTTACGTTAAGCTTTTTCTAATTCATGTCCCATTCATGTCTACCACATCTTTTTTAGTTGTGAAGACTAGAACTTCTTATGATACTGAAAATATAGTGCACCATTACATAGGGGCCTAATGATATTTTTTGTTTTGTTTTGTTCCATTCCAAATAATTTCTAGAATTTGCTTTGATTTCTGAGCTTGGAGCTGATATTTTCCTACAGCTATTTGTTATAATCCTAAGAGCTTTTTCCTGAATGGCAGTAATAAGCTCAGAGCCTTTCATTTTGTTACATGACGTTAGGTATATTTTTTGCCTATGATTCACTTTACAGTTATCTGCATTGAATTTCATCTGCCGTTTTATCACCAGTTGCTCAGTATTGTAAGATTCCTCTGCAAGTTCGTCCTTTTCTTTACCCTCTTGAATAGTTTCATCAGCAAACTTTATCACCTCACTAATCACTTCCTCTTCCAAATCCTTTATTTAATACATTTGGCTGCACAGACCTCAGGAAAGATTTCTGCAGAGATCTCCAGGAAGAAAATCTATCACGTATTCTGGTCTCCCCATCATGGAAATATGTTTAATTGTGCAAGGATCTTCCCTCTTACTCGTGCAATTCAGTGTCTTTAGGAGCCTTGGTGAGAGGCCCCGTGAGAAGCCTTTAGGAAGTCTCTGTGGATTGTATCACCTGGATCTCCGTTGCCTTAGTGCTTATTTACCCTTCGAAGGACACCAGTGGCTTTCTGTCATATGATTTCCCTCTGTAAAAGCCTTGGTGGCTCTTTTCCAAAATACCACAATTTCCCATGCATCTGCTCTTCTGCATTATACTATCTGCTAATGTAAGCACCAGCAGCTTGGTTCTTTTTGGGTTTGATAAGATCTTTCCCTTTCTCTATTCCAGGAGTTTCCTCACTTCCCAGTGACTCCTCCTTTCCATCTTCTCAGCCATACATTGAGACACTTGCCACTTCTCCATTTGCTGGTCCTACACATAGCCATGATGTGATTTCCAGGAGTGATACCCAAGAAGTACTACTGTCCAACTTTCTAACAGGAGCCATTTTGTTTCTAGAGCCTCTCCTGGCTGTGTGTCTGTCATGCCTCCAGCAGGCAAGTCACTGCACAGCCCATGGTTATCACCACCCGTCTGTCTGTATGCCTGATCACAAAATCACTTGCTTATGGCCTAGCTCTTGATTCAAGCGGGAAGCCAGCGCGCAACTACGGGTGCATCCACGGTCTTGGGGACATGCAGTCATGTTCCCAGTGAGACAGACCCATGCAGGATTGTTCTCCCAGTCATCAGCTCACTGCTTCCTCCTGTGAGCTCTTCCTCTTCCTTTGCAGCTGGCATGTAGATGGGGCTGCGTCGTGATACTTCTGAAAGTCCTCTTGCATGATGCTCTTTGCGTCTCTTCCCTTTTCAGCAGAAATGGGGTGATCCACTCGGAAGTGAGACTGTTTCATGGCTCTAGCAGCTGGGCTTTGTCAACAAACCTTGCCTTCTAAATTTCTCCTCTTCACTATCCAGGTCAGGGTACTTTATTTCTGAGGATTGCCTGTGCCACCCACCTGCAAGGCGGGCTAATGCACAGGTGACACAGTGCGATATACATGGAAATCGTCATCCTCTAGCTGGACTTCCACCGGGTTTTGTTTTACTTTAAGGATGAGTAATTGCTGTAGTTCACCTGTAAGCCTTCTCAGTCTGCCTGGCTGCTGCTTTTGTAAATGGTAGTTACAGAGGTGGAGAGCTTGCTCTCCCCCGCTACTCCTCCCTTTGCTGTGTACGTTCATTGCTCTATCTATTTCTGGCTACGTCCTTTTTTTGGCATCTGCTAGCCAGGGCTGTGTGACACTTTAAAAGTCCTGACAGAGCACTCAAATCAGGAGTTCACACTGGGCTGCCAGTATTGAAACCATGCGGGGCATGTGCACGGTGTTGGAGCAAGCAAGTGGGTTTACGTTACTCTTAAGAAAACATAAAAGTTTGTATCAGGTCTGTATTTCTTTGATCACAGAGACCACAGTTCTTGATTAGACTCAAAATGTCATTAATGTCACTGGGGAAAGTTGACACCTTAGTTGTGTCCATCTTTCAAACTAGCAAGATATCTGGTGTCATGCTTTGACAAGAGTTCAGTGCATGGCAGGATCCTTAGTACGCTTACAGTGCCCAGTTACTCTATGAAAGCGTCTGCGCAAGGGTCTAGCAAAGAACTATCATTCAAGCAGTAGTTGTCCCTCTTCAGTGGCTTTTTCGACAGGTCATTTTCTTTAATAGATGACTTGTTCTCAGTACCATATTTGCCACCACCTCTCTTTTTCCATGGGCATCACCAGAACCGAGTTCCTGACCTCTGTTTGGACTGCTGATGGCAGCATGAGGGTGATACACTCAGAAGTCATCAGTGAATGATTTTGTTACTGGTGGCCATGCTGAGATTTGCTTTAGTTTGTTTCCCACAGGATTAAAAAAAAAAACAAAACAGAAAGACACTTTCCTATGGATTGAACAGCCCTAATAGCGTCGATTGATTTCCGCCCCCTCCCCC
>NW_009204816.1:19173-34654 GCF_000690835.1 Fulmarus glacialis
CCCCCCCGAAAGTGTAGTTGACATTTGAAAACTCATGCAAATAGGATTCTCAAACATATCCTGAGCACACGTCTTTTTCGAGTGTTAGGAGTTCTTGAAAAGTTTGTTACCGAAGAGATGTGCAGACTGTCATAGGACTGACTGTGAACGCCTATATTCTCCTTCACCGACCACTCTAAAAATGCCAGCCATAGTCCAGACCTTAAATTGCTCTGTTTAGATAGGTTTTTTTGCTATGTTTTAAGAAAGTATATAGCTTAGCTTCTGCTGTAATAGCAAATTATAATCAAGGTTTCACTAGCATTTAAAAGAAAACATTTCCTGCACCGTGTTAAGTGGTGTTGCAAATCCAAGTGATTGCACTGGAAAAAGAAATTCTTGCAAAATCTTAGCTATGGTCCTGTTAGGAAGAAATGTGGAATCACTTTCTTTTTAGAAAGGTTTCTTTGTCCAGCACCCTCTTTGTCTGCTCCATTGTTTGTTACGCTTCAAAGAAAATTCTGTGTCCTATGATTGACGTGGTGCCTCTTCCTGCTGGGAATGACGACACTTCATGGTGGTTGAGCCATGGTGGATACCAGTCTCTTGTTCAGGTAGCGGGCAGGAAGAATGACAAAACTCAGAAAAAAACACTTGTTTACTTGAATGTGAAGGCTGCACAGGACTGGAAAATGACTGAGCAAGCTGCTACATGTCTGTCTAGTGATGATTTTTGCTGAGCCCCTAGGAGCACAAGGGACTGGTACTTAGCCACCTGAATCTTTAACTGCGAAGACGATTTAAATTTTCCCAGGCACTGCAGGATTGGCAATGTGAATGAATAATTAGAATTATTGAGTGTATGTTTTTCTTTTTATAAACCACCTTTTTTTTTCTGGCCACAAAGGTGAGATTCAGATCTTGAAACAAAACCTGATGCGGCTGCAAGACAACGATGTGCATGAAAACCAAGGGCCTAATATTCTGCTTCTGAATAAACTGTCTATGAATCCACCAAAAGAATCTCGTCTTTCTTTTCATTTGCAGTCGTGCAGAGGTGTTTCTGCATATAGCCACTGTTTCCATCATCTTCGCCCTTACTTAGTGCTAATTGGGCACTTCTTGGCATTTGCAAGAGCTCATGGTACTTCCCCTAAAGAGCTTTGGCGTCTGTAAGGAAGAGCTGGTTTCTGTGAAAGCGATACTAGCCCTGGAGTGACTTTGTTGCTTTCTCTGTTGAAAAAACAGTTTTTCCCCGGGCCATATGCGGCGTGAGCTGTCTGTCTTGACATAAGCAAGATGTCCAAGTGAATGGTTATGTGGCAGCTTAAGACTCTCTCAGTCCTGCCCTTCCTGCTGCTCTTCTCATATGCTTTTCATACCAGCGTAAGTGCTTGTCTGGTCCCACCGTGAGGTAGTTTAGGTCCTGGCTCTGTTTAGTGGGGTATCAAATGAGTATCAATGCCGCTTGCTGGGGAAGGGGGTCTGCTGGACAGGGCAGGACGAAGGCAGCCCTGGCTTCAGCCAGCAGAGCGTGCTGCAAAATCCTGCCATGGGAGAGACTAAAGAAAGCCTGAAGTGACTAGCAGAGATTTTTCTGTCTGTTTTTGAGGTCTATAGTTAGTTAACACAAATCTCATCTTTAGTTTGCCAAGTTGGAGGTAAAAATCATTTGCAGCTGTTTTTCCATGTCTCTGACCAGTTAGGAGTCTCTCTATGAGAGACTCTTCCTGTTAGAGGATTGTTTGCTGGAGCTCGGAGTGGCCCTGCCATGCCTTCCTACCCCATCTCGCCCTTCTGGCAGGTATGGTGCGAGTGGAGTAACGTTGCCAAGTGGGCTGAAAAGTGGGGGGGGGGTTCCCCATTATTGACAAGGTTAGTCTTCATTTGGCATTGGCCTTACCATGCTTCTCTGCAATCTCCAGTGGCCGCTCAAGACAAGGGGGTGAGTGTCAGCCCTGGGCTGCAGGAGACCACATTAGTTTGGCTGAAGCTGATCTAAGGTTGCATCCTGGAAATTCAGAATATGTTTATGTAATATAGCTGGTGGCAGAAACCGCATATGTATTTTGCTTGCATTGTAAAAGTGCCTTTAGGAACTGCGTTAAATAGGTACAGTATTACCACTAGTGTAGCACCTGTATTGCTGAAGAACAAGGGGGTTGTTAGCAGAACATTTCTTTGCTAAGCAAACTTGCAGGAGCTAAATTTCCATTTTCCATACAGGAGTGAAATGCTTGTGAGCTTTCTAATTATGAAATGTAGAGTTATTTCAGGCAGGAGCTAAAATTTCAGTAATTTAAGGGCAGGGTTTTATATATACTGTCTTGATCTAGTGCCAGAGAGCACTGGCTGAGTGGGAGAGAAATGACATACTTAGTGGTCAGAATTACTAAACTGGTGAGACTTGAAAAGCTAATGCTGCTCTACACCATTAGAAAACTGGCAGTCCCTGCTTTTTAGTGACAGAAAGACTTTATTTTTAGTTTTGGCAGTTGATCAAGTACTGGACTCATTTCAAGCTTTTCTCAGATCGTACAAAGTATTAGCCTCCAACTGCTGTTGAAATAATGGGTATTAAAAATCATGTTGGAATTAGGGGGATGAAGATGATGAAAAGGAAGGGAGTAAAATGGTAATCTAGATTGGATTTTAAAGTCAGTCTCACATGGCCTGTCTCTGGTTTAGAGCAATGTGTTCTGGTCTGTGAATGCAAATGGCAAACCAGTGCATTGACTGCAGAGGAAAAGCACTATGGAAGTGGAAAATCACTGTATTGGGTCCTGTTTGAATGAGAAGTCAATTGAGTGTAGGTTGCAGGACACGTGGGAGCACAAATAATACGAGGCTGGAGGGGTTGGCATAAGGGGTTGATCCCTTTGGCTCTTTGCACAGTGAGATACTTATATCTGTGGTCCTTGCTGATCTTCCTAGATTTGCCAAAATGCTATTTGATTAGAAATGTTAAATGAGGGGCAAAAACATGGCAATCCTGCATGCTTATGCCTATTGTCCTAGCAGAAGTAAAAGCAGGGCAATTTAACTTTCTTCCCATTTTCTTCCCATTTTAGTAACATGGAGCGTGTGAGTGTCCAACAGACCTTCTCTTTCTTTAAGGAGGTGGTTCCTGTTTATCTTAAAGAAGCAGAGTTGGAAGCTTTGGCATGCTGAGGGCTACCTCGGTGAAAGCAGATAATGTACCAGCCAGTGGTGAAGTGAAGCGTGCTTCAGCATTCACTGGCAATACCATGGCTGCATAGCTAAAGCAGAAGTCCTGATAATTATAAAGAATTTCACAGACATTTAGCTGAGCCATCTATAGTCTAGTGCAGTAGATATTTACATCTATCTCCTTTTAAATAAGTTGATGTCCTCAGTGCATATATGAAGGCATGGAGAGTTTCAAAACGTGGCTTCTGTTCAAAGCAGTTCTCCACCTGACATTTCGTGCTGCTATTTCATCTTGAAAATGCTACGTTCATGAAATAATTATGCCTTTGCACGTATTCCTCTCTTTCCTTGTGTTCTACTGGGTTTTTTGTTGTGCTAATCATTCTAAAAGATTTGTTGTTGGTTTCTTTTGATGACTGGCATGAATGCTGCTGAGTACTTCTAGTTGTTGTGGGTTTTTTCCCAATGGAAAAATCTGACATAATCCATATCTCTTTTCTTGCTTACATGAGAAGTATGACTCAACTGCTGTTAAAAAATGAATCAACATAGCTAATTAATCAGACGAGAAAATGAATAATACCCTTTTTATCTCATTTCCCTCCCTTTCCCCCTGCTCTCTTTAAAACAGAATTTACCTCTTTCTGCTGGTTCTAATACGATTGTGTCAGAATTACATTTGCACAAGGATTTTAAAGCATAAAGGTTTTAAAACTGGGTTCGTGGTACAGAAGTGCCCGTGCAGCATATTGTAGCCATAAGGACACTCTGAAGCCGGGGCTGAGAAGAGAGAAGGGAAGGTACAGAAGCTCCATGTTTTTGCAGGAGCAACAGTAAGAGCTCTTTGTTGTTCCCAAAACCACTGGCGGGTGTAATCTGTGCTGCTGGAGATACAGGATCACTTGGAAGTGGAATTTTTGGTAGTGCCGGTTCTGACAAATGCTCCCTTAAGAGTAGGGCTGTGATCATGAGACACAATGGCAAGGTCATACCTTCCAGTGCTGACAATTGCTAGTGGTGACAGTTGCAAGGCTATTTTGGGAGTGCTTTTCTCTTTGTTTTCTGTGAACTCTTCTCTCTGTGTTCCCAGATTTAACCCTGATGCTGTTCAGCTGTCATCAGGCTTGCCTTCTTGTGGAGCGCTGGCTGGTTTGCAGTGTATGTTGACATCATATATTTACTCTTACTTTGCATTCAGTGGAAGATTGACTCCCTTCATCTCCCGGCTAACATTGTTCCATATATTTTAGACTTATGACAGGAGAACAGTAGAGAAGTAAATCTTGTCGTTTAATCCCTTCGACAGTGACCTATGTGTTGTGACAGCGTGTCTTAACTGGCCTGCTAATTCTTCCAGCCCAGTGTATTAACAGTTAATGTTGCTGCTGGTGTCAGTGTCATCCTCTGGTTTGCAATAACTCTTCAATCATTTCTAAAACTCCTCAAAAAGCTCTAGTTGCACTAGTCATATAGCATAAGGTTGTGGTAAAGAAAACCATCTCAAGCCTCAGGTTAAGGAGCATCCTGGTAAATCTTGGCTCTTGGAGGTTTCTCATGTGACTGCCGGTAAGTCATTGAGGGTGGGATTCATCTCATCCTGTTGTAAATGGGTTTATGCTAGTCTGCAGACAGTGGGAAAGGACAGGTACTGTGAAGGTAATAAATCCCACCTAGCTTAGACAGGCAACGCCCTCTGGGTACATCTGTTTCTTTACACTTTGAAAATGTGGATGAAATAAATCCTGTGCAGGGCAAGGTGTGAGAACATATGCCCTGGCAACGGGGACTTAAACCTACTTAAGCTATTGTGGGGGTCTGGGGTTGAATTCAAGACTGCATTTGCATGCACACAGAGAATGTTCTGCTTTTAGTTTGGTGCTTTTTATGACCTGTATTTAGTGCAGCAACTCTCTGGCTCTTCATTTAGCCCAAAGAAAACCTTTTAATTAGTTTGAGTGTGATGTGGATCTGTCTGATCTTGTCAAAAATGGTCCCACTGGTAGTGTTAGGAAAGGGTGTGCTTGGTTTGTATGAACAAAACCCACCTTGGTCGCCCCATATCTAATGTAGAATCTTTTGTAGCTCATGGGTGGTACAGCCTCTGCCACCCAAATGAGTCTACGTCAGGTTTCTAGCATAAGAACATCATTCGGGAGAAGAAAACTAGAGGCTTGGGCAAATAAAACATCTAAGCAATAGAGGTGAGTCAGTTCTGGATCAGAATGGCTGCAGACACACGACACAAATCTGTGTATACTAGTGCTTCCCCACCATTGTATAGTTCCCTGGATTTACAAAGAATAAATATGAGTGTCTGTGTTTGTAGATATCTACATATATGTAGATATATGCACACGCATGCATATAATACGCACACACATCCACAGCCTGGAAAGCTGATGAGAAGTCACTGTAGACCCTGCCTTGAGCAGGAGGCATTAGACTAGAAGTCTCCTGAGGTCCTTTCCAACTGCAGTGGTTCGATGGTATATATGTTGCTGTTCTTTACCTGACTGGCACTGTTGTGTGCTGAGAGCTGGGTGCTTTTTAAACAATTGCAGATGGTCCCTGCTCTGGAGATCTTCTTGTCTAAAATATAAACTGTTTCACCATATGGAAAAATGTAGTAGCTTTCTGGGCAAACTGACATATGGAGGAGGGTCCTGAAGATTAGTGCAAGAATGCCATACCATGGATGTAGGATTGTATGGAAGAATCTCAGAGGTGTTCGTTAGTGCTTTGACTTAAGAGTTACAGAAGTTGGGATCAGTGATGGAACAGAGGGAGAAAAACCATGTCAGGGGAGGGCTGGATGTATAAAGAGCTTTGAAGATGGTATCAACACTTGATTTCTGAATCGGAGGAGAATCTGGTAAAAGAATTAATGGGGCTTCATGAGAAATGTGATTTAACAGCAGCATTTTGCACAGGCCAAGAGGTATCGTACTCCTGGGAGGCTCAAGAGATGAGTACTGGAGTAATTAAGAAGAGATGAAGCATGGCCTCTACTGGCCTGACATCTCTCTCAATTAAAAAAGCCAGCATGTGTCCGACTAGCTAGTTTACATATTGTATTGATGTGTGACAAGTGGAGCTGCCAAGTATGATTTCTATGTGGGAACCATGAGGATTGCTACCCAAGAATCCGACACAGTAGGATTATGAGATTTTCACTCTTCTGCAAAGCAGAAGTCACCGAGATAGGATTCTGTCACAAGACTGATGTATTCATAGTAGAAACACGTAACACAGGAGCCAAGCCAGTAGCCCTTTCTTCTTTCCCCTTCCTGCATCTTTCCTCCACCTCAAGAAAATGCGTAGGTTCTCTCTCTTAAGTTCTGGTGGACCAAGGAAGGAGCACCAGGGAATTGAATACAGCCAAAATTAAAACCACAGCAGTTATTACAGGTTTCCTGGCTGACTTTAATTTCAAGCTCTTGTATGCAACACTGCTGCTATTTTATTACATGATCATATGACACGGGGTGATGTGACATACTGTTTGTAAACTAAATATTTACTCAATGGGGCTGCATTTAGAAATGCAATATGCTTTCAGCCAAGTTCATCCTTGTTAGATGCGCTGCTGTATGCAGTGCTACCAAGTTGTGCAGGTAGACGGCAGTTGAAGTGCCTGTGCTGCTGAGGAGCTGTAATGCTGAAATGTAAAGGTGAAATGCTGATGAGAACTGTTCTGCCTGAAAACAGTTGCACTGAATGTTGTTCATGTATTTATGTTAAACTACCATAATACTGGGTAAATTGTGGAGAAAACAGTTGCCTTAATGTGGGTGCCTGTGACAGCACTGCTGATGTGCAATTATTCCCACAGCTTCTGTGTTATTCTGGGTTTGTAACCATCCCCCTTTCTCCATGTAGAGGCAAAAAGGTGCTTTTTTTTTTTCCTTACTCAGCTGATCCCAAGCAAATTCTTAGGAATTTGTCGGGTGGTTTAGTTGCTCTCCTCCCTGCTATCCTGTATATAATGGGAATGTAACACCAGTCATAGGCTGAGGATTTGCTAAATGTGATGCACCTCCTAGAAAGTGAGCAGTATTATACTGTTTACACCTTGTTGGAGCTTGATTCTTGGTCCTCTGAACCCTTCAGTCTCATCCCATCTGGCTCCTTTTACTCCCTGATCTTCCTATCTCTGTCCTGTGGGGGATGCCCAGGAGATATGCAAACCAAAAACCTTGGCAGGCAGTTGGAGCTGTTGCGTTGCTGATACGCATCAGAAGTTCGGTGACGCTTGTGTGTTCTGTATGCTTTGAGGAAGGAGCAAACACTAACAATACTATTATAATAATGAGGTTTCATTCAAGATAAAGATCAGATTTTGTCTGGTTGTTGAACAAGCCTTGCCAGACGAGCAGAGTTTTGCAGAGTTGTTCTGTAACGTTTCCTGGTGTCCCCCGTTTCGTTATCGTAATGTAAGCTTCATGCTTGAAAGAAGAATGCCTTGGCAATAGCTACTGCAAAAAAAAAAAATGCAGTGAGTGTCCCTGGCTGTAAAGGGCTACACCTGTTATCTAAGAGGGGGAAGCTAATATGCCGTATCTGCAAATTTTAGAAACTGAGCACTTCCTCCCTATGGAAAAACTGCTAAATGCTGGTCCCCTGCCAGGAGCTGAAGGAACACCATGAGCTGTGGATGGAGACTTGCCCAGCGATGCTTGGGATTTAAATCATACGAGCCAACTTTCTTTGAGTGGTTAGTGGGTAATTCTGGGCACTGCATGCAGTTTGCATCAAAGACTGCTAAAACTGTAATACATTAGTGCTGTTCCAGAAGCACTTGGAGCTAACCAACTGCCAAGAAAAATACAAGGATGCAAGAGATTAGCTTGCTGAAGATCTCCAATTAGAGGGAAGGATAGTCACCGCATAATCCCATCCTATCAGATCGCCTTGAAGGTTGTATTATATCTTTTACAGAAAAAGAAGATAAAGAAGGAATTAAAAATGTAGAGGCAAAGATGTTGTGCTCTGTAGTTAACCTTGCTTTTAGCCTCTTCTACGTGCTTAACCAAGCAGCTGAGGGTTAGCAGTGCCTAAAATTGAAAGAATTAAGCCTATCTGGGGGGGGTATGCATATTTCTTTATGCAAAGCAAATTTCAAGGGCAATTTAGGAGAGGGAGTGTTTCCTCACCCACCGAAAAGGCAATGTTACTTCTCAATCAACTTTTTTTTACTTTCTTTCTTCCCTGTGGTGGTTGGAGGGGCAGGTGTCTGCTTTGTAATACTGCTGTCCAATGTAGTTATTCTTACAATGTTCCCAAGGAACACTATATCAAATAAAAGAGGAGAACTTTGCATAGTGATAGATCCTCTCGGGTTACTAAACTTATCCACTCCCCTAAATTTAAGGTTGGAGGATTAATAGTACTTAAAAGGAGTAGATGTGTCCTCCTTTATTTCCTCTTTGTCCTCTTCTCCTTCCTCCAGTATCCTCACGTAACCCATTTTGCTTAGCCAGAAGATGAACTTTACCCTCTGAATCTCAGTGAACGCGTTTTTCTTATGTGGTGTTTTGCAGCGCTTAATTTTGGCAGATACGCACAATAAAACATGCAGCAAAGATTTTCTGGGGGGTATCAGCAGTCACAGCTCTCAAAAAATTTTAGGTGGGCAAGCGTGCACCCTGAGTACTTCTAAACAGTGAGAATTTCTATTCTTTAATTTATAGCTTGGTAAAATGATGTCATGTATGAAACTATTAATACCATTAATGTGTGTGCAAGTATGAATTCTGTGATAATGTATAAGAGTTAATCAGTTGATACTTCAAAAATATACACAGAAATACATTGCAACCCCTAAAAGCTGCCATTTAATCTGCCATAACTTTTATACATGTTTTCTAAAGTTCTTAAGGTTTAGAAGATCTTCAGAAATTACCAGTTTTACTCATCATCCCAATTGTTGGCCTCATAATTATTGCTCTAAGATGTGTTAAATATGTCATAGCATATTAAGATATGAGCAGTGTATCTTTTAGGATGTCTGACTAAAAAATTATGCAAATAATCCTATGCCCAATAGTTACGTGAGACGATGAGATTTTCAGAACTGAACAGGGGTTATTTAGTACCTCTGTTTTTCCAATGCCGTTCTCTGAAACTCCTTCTCCACCTCACTTTTTAAAATCTTGGACAATATAATTAGTATTATGTAATATTACAACAATGCAAAAAAATTCTTGCATTTCGATATTTGAGGCAGGCAAGAAGCCATACCTGCTAATGTTAATGCAGCCTCAAGTCATTTAAAAACTGTTCATATTACTCAACTCTGTGCTCATTTCTATTCTTATGTGCCACTAACTAATACTAAAATAAATATTTGCCAAGCAGCGTCACATTGCTTGGTCACATAACTTGAACAGCAGTTTTTCGTGATACGTAGGTGCAGAAGGGTGGAGTGAGGGTTATTTTTCTTGGATATTAAAAAATACATTGCTGCTCCATTAAGGACTTAATACACCTTTGCGCTTGACTTTATCTTCGTGGCAAATGCAAACAGCAAGCATGAAATGTGTTATGGTTCCCTTGGGAAAGCAAGGGAATGCCTTCTGTTGTCAGCACCCATGTAGCTTTGTCACTTTGTCATCATTTTATCTCTTCAGAAGCCAGGAGAGTCAAATTACTGCAGATTTCTGTGTAGGAACAGGTGAGGTTTGATCCCATTATCCCTCCTATTTCTAGCATGCATTCCATAGGAACCACATGAGACAGGGACCAGCAGAACAACAAGGCCAAAAACAGGCAGAAATTTAAAAGAAGTGGGGGGCTTTTTTATGCATCTAAACAGATATTTAATTTTGGAGTCCAGTATTTCCGGTGACTTGAGCAAGAACTGGTCTTTTCTCTTGGCTGATTCCCAGTATGTGCAGATGTAGTGGGTGTATTTGGGTGGTTTAAATGATAAACAATGTAAATATAATTCTCTATCAAATACGTACAAAGCTCACAATATAGAGACATTCTTCAATGTAAATTTAGATCTACACTCAAAGTGCAGGTAATACTTAAACAAATACAGCAGAGCAGTAAGTATGCACAGGCGTGAAACGTCTACCTCACTGCTTTGTCAGAGCCACGCTGATAAAATTCTTCTTTGAGGCTATAATTCTTTAGTCAGCCAGAAGTGATTGTGCTCAAAAGAAACCACTGCGTGGGTGAACTTTTCTTGGCTATTCTCGGAGCAATATGCTTTTAGATGAAGTCAGTTTTATTTAAAAAGTGATATGTAATGGTTGTGTTCCCAGGTCAAAACGTAAATAACTCATCAATAAGTTTTAGGTGTAATTTATTTGAGGTGTGTTGGGGGAGAACTTGAAGTGTATCACAATAAATATGGGTGGCAATAAAATACAGATTAGGTCCGAGTTTTGCAGGCTCAGACTCGCAAAAAATTGCTCCTTGAACTGAAAAGGGATTATTATGTTCCTCTGTGTATCCATGTCTACCTCTGTGTGCACTGCATACTTTACCTTCCTACTGTATTTGAATGCATTGTTATGGATGTAAGCCACTAACAGATTTGTTTGCGTAGTTTGCAGGATTATGGAAATCAGGAGTGTATCCCTTCTAGAATATCTCTTAAAATTAATCACATCCATATTGGGCACACATTAATTCCCCTGTACAGTAGGAATATTTGGCTTGCTCTCATCACCTGCTGAGACTTAGAGGGTGCATCTCTACTACTGCAGCAGGAGGCATAAGTTGCAGCAAGAAAAATCCTGATTAGATAGTAAGAAAAATTGCCCACAGAAAGGATGGTGAAGCACTGGAACAGGGGCCCAGATCAGCTGTGGAGTCTCCATCCTTGCAAACAGTAGAAACTGGCTGGAGCAGGCCCTGAGCAACCTGATCTGATACCAGATTTAGCCCTGCTTTGAGCAGCGGGTTGGATGATTTGAATAAAGGAGGACCAAGGAACAAACCTTGCTCCTGAGGCTGGTGGTAGAACCTAGTTTGCATCCACATTGCTTAGACCTAACCATGTCTTACCCCATTGTGCTTGCACCTGCGGCTCCTCCAACCTCAGTGTGATGCTCTTCAGTCCGCAAGATTTTTGGTTTGGGTTGTTGGGGGTTTTTTTTCCAGTTCTACCGCCTGAAATAATCTAAGGGAACTGCCCCAGAGCTGGGTTTACAGAATGAAGCTGTTTCATTCCTGAGGGTGGGAGAGTGTTGATCGTCCAAGCAGGCTGGGTTTGGAGCAATCCCTGAAGTAAACTATTTTTAGAATTATGCTTGCGCTTTACTGGCAAAGATTAAGGTAAACCAATCTAAAACGGCCAGGAGACATGCTAACACTTCAGCATAGGCTCAGTCAGGACTTGGGTGCTTGAGTCTGGTAGTGGGGCATCCTTTCCTAGTGCCATTGATGTACCGTGCGTTTTCTCATGTTTGCCAAGTAACTGTGCTAGGAGTTAGTTTTCTGGAGCGTTCTTTCTTAGGATAGGAATGGATAGTCAGTGTTGCTTGTTTTAGAAGAACGATCATCTGGAAGTCATCTAACTGCCGAAACTGATAGATGTGCCCACGTTAAGCTATGCAAAAGGATTGAGTGCTGAGATTTTGGAGGAATTTCAACCAAGCTGATTCCCTCTCTAGTAATGAAGAACTAGGTTTCTGCCGGTAGATGGACACACAGTAAAAGCCGGTCCTTTTGCCTCCTGGTGCTTCTCAGCTGAGGCACATGCATTTGGATGCATGTATTAAATTGCCAGCTCATCCTTAAATAGCAGCCTCCAGTGAACTGTAAATGCAGCACAAAACGTGCTGTAGCCAGGAATTTGAGGAAGGAGGAATTCTACTCAACAGAACTGCTGAGACTTGAAAATCTAGCTAGGTTTTCTTCTGGCAACTTCAAAGCTAGCAGGTCTCTGTAAAGGCAGGCTCTGGAATTAATACAGCGGCTAATAAAGGGTTGTTGGTCTCTTCAGTAGCTCACAGGGTCTGTAGAGCTAACACGGAAGGTTGTACTCTGTTATAGTCAGGAAAATGAATAGATACTGTTGAATAAAGAAGTTATTAACTTCTCTAAAATTCTGCTTTTGCTATGGTTACATCTGTAAAGGGCAACATCCAGTATTCAGATGGTCTGCTTTAGTCGGGCTTCTTGAGCTCATGCTTTCCCTGCTCATCCCTACCCCTAGTGATATCTCATTTCGTTCATGGCTGTGATGTTATTTCATTGACATTTTGAGGGAACAATGTAATCTAAATAAATACATAGCTTGCCTTGCTTAGAGGAATTTGATGCCATTCCTAAAACTAATACAGATATATCATTTTACAGTGCGTCCTCGCTCCAGGGAGATAACAGTGTGGGAGAGAGGAAGGAAACAGATCAATTGGTGAGAAGTAAAGCTTGAGAGAATTTAGAGGTTGTCCCCCTGGGGACTCTCTGAGTTACAATTAATTTTTGAAAGTTCTGAAATTAATTTATTTTAGTTCACAAATTCATGCTACCTTAAGTTTTAAAGTGTGCTAGCTCACAGTGTGGGAAATTCAGCCCAGGAATTAAATTACTTGCTGCCAGTAAACTGCAAATGGAGGTTGTACACTTGATTTAACACTAACACTTGTTTTTTTTCCTTCGCCCTTTCCTTTTCTCTTCAATCCTTCCCTCCCCTGGATGTCCCCCCTCCCCTTCTCCCTCAGGCCTGTATTGATGAGAACCTGGACATGGTGAAGTTCCTTGTAGAAAATGGAGCCAATGTGAACCAGCAAGATAACGAGGGCTGGACGCCTCTTCATGCAGTGGCATCGTGTGGCTATCTGAACATAGCAGAGTGAGTGAGTTTCAGGCTATTCTGGGTATTTATAACACTTTCCATGTCTTCCCCCTCGAAGTAGGTACACAGGCGATTGGTGCTCTGAGACTTATAAAACGTCTTGGGAAGCAATGCTGAAAATAGATGCATTTCTCCTGTTACTGAATTCTTAATTTGTGAGGATTAAGGTGGACCCTGCAACTGGTTGCCTTTTGCTGATCCCATTACAGTGACTTATGATTTATTAGATACTTTAGCTAAAACGCGAAGCAAAAGGGAAACACGATGGCTGACAGGCAGGCACACTAATAGAGAGACGTGTGATGAAGCATGGCTCTGCTGCTGCTGACTGTCTTTGCTGTGCACTTCTGTCAGCAGGGAGCCCATGTAGAATTTTAAGTGTTACCGAAGAGCAATTTGGGATTTTATTCCTCTAACTAAAAAGAATTCTGTCTCTGTACAAAATGTATGTTAATGTAATTACATGCATATAGCTATTCTGGTATGAACCCCGAATAGTAGATACATGGCTTACTATAAAACAATTCAACAGGGGACTGCACCAATGCTTACCCTTGTTCTGAGGCTTTGCAAAGTGACTATGTTTTCTTACCATAGACAGGCCTATCTGAGCAGTACTGCAGTTGTGTGGAGACTTTCGAGAGAGAAATGCAATGTTCCGGGCTCCGCAGTCACCAATATGCCAACAGCATCATTTCTTTTTCTTCAAATTCAGATCTTATGTTTCTGTTTCTTGCATACTGTCTGACAAAAGATGGAGAAGTAGATAAAAGTAACTGCTTGTAACTTAACCCACTTACAATTGGAGCATTATCTTCTTTTATTTTTTTGTTTTGTTTACAACACAAGATACTGGGATCAGTTTGGACATAACCAAGTGAAATTCTGTGGCCTGCCATAGCGAGGTTAGATAATCTAGTGAGTACAAACATAAAATACATATGAAAGAAGAGGCAGTAAACAGAGTTCTGTCCCGTAGGTGTTTAAAGCAAAGCAGTAATCTGCTATAAGTGACTCCCAACAAAAATTTGACTCTTCTTGGCACAGTTTCTGGTTCCAGGGTTTGAAATAACATTCTGCATCTGATCTGAGCGTTCATTATGCTCACAAAGGACTAATAGTTTGTTTGTCCCAGAGAAGATACTGATACCAGACTACTTGTTGTGCACCAGCAAGTTGCTCTGAAAGTTTGAGAGTTGCTCAAATATGTGACCTGGAGTGCTAGAATAACTGGAACCAAAGAATAGGCAAATGTAAATGGTAGTTTCCCAAGTGAAATAATTTTTCTAAGATAAAGGCTGCATTATAAGGTAGAAGGGAAAACAATAGTATTTCTCAAGATAGTCCTCAATATATTCTAACCAAAAAAAAATCTTCTGTGGTTCATTTATTTCTGTGTGTTGTACTCCTCCTGGAACAATTCTTAGCTCTTTGGATGATCCTTTATCAGTTTGTTTTTTCTTTTTCCCAAATACTAGTTCTTCAAATGAAAGATATTGTTATTCTTTACCAGTCGTACCACGCTTATGTATTTAGTCCACCACAACTGCCAAAAAGTTACCAAAATTTGAATACTGATAACTATTTCTCAAAGGCATTGAAAATAAATTTTGAAACAAAACGAAGCAAAAATATCTTCTCCTACCTCACCCTCCTAGATTTGTGTGTTTCAACAGATACTTCTTTTACTTCCCAGAATTTTACTGGTTACAAGATGTACAAGCCGAAGATGACATTAACTGTTTTTGAATGAACTTTTGGTATAGTTCTAAAAAGACAAATTAAATTTATGATGGCTTGGCTTATCTTTTTTTATTATTATTATTTTCTTCTTTTTTTTTAAAAAAAGCATAATCTGTCAGGTTAGTGCAAGAACTAGGGGTATTTGAATAACTATAGAGAAACAAAAACTATAAGCCACTGAGCCAGGGACCGTGCATTTAACAGCTAACTTTTTTAGTCTAGAAATTTGATAAGAATAAGATACTGATTTGGTAACTGAATGTGAATGAGAGAGCCAAATATTTTGTTCCGCTACTTAATTTACTGTGTAAGTTGCACTGAAGCCTACACACAAGGTCTAATACATTGGTATGGGTCTCATTCACGTAGGTACTTAATTAGTCATGGAGCCAATGTGGCCACTGTGAACAGTGAAGGTGAAGTCCCATCTGACATTGCAGAGGAAGCAGCCATGAAGGACCTGCTTCTGGAACAAGTAAAGAAACAAGGTAAATCAGTGGTGGGATTGAATATGTGAGAGTTAGACCTCTAAGAGTTTGTGTAAGAAATTCTGTTGGCTTACTGGCTATAGGTGAAGACATCTGAAATCTGGCCCAAGAGGCAGCGGACAAATTCTGCTTTGGTAGCAGAACAGATGCAGAAGGTTTGTGGTGTGCAGTCTCTGTCCTTAGTAGGATTCTTCAAAGCAAGACACCACAGTACTGAAAGCTGATTCATTAGATCTGTTTGCTTTTAAAGTGAGATTTAATTCTGACCTCTGGTATCAATCATAGA
>NW_009204817.1:0-9933 GCF_000690835.1 Fulmarus glacialis
GGGTCCGGGGACTGGCCGGGGTCCCTGCTGTCTGCCCCGTGGGTTGGCGGATTGTGGAGATCCAGTTACGTGTGGACTCTGTGCCTGAACATCCTCATCCTGAGTATCCTGTCCGATGGAGATGGGCTGCCTCATGGCAGGCTTGTGAGACTAACCCAGGCTTTTGGCCTGTTTGAAAGAAAAAAGATATATGGGTGGGATTGTTCATAAAACACTCAAATCTAACCCTTCCAAGAATGACTACACATGACCTTGTTCATGTATTTTTTACAGCAGGCAGAGCCATGCTCCTTTGGCTGTGAAACACTCTGGGCTTTGCTGCTCTGGGGTGCAGCAGCATCCTGCTGGTCCTCCTGCATCCAGGCGGAGGGGTCCAGCAGCACGAGCAATGGGGAGACGTGGGAATTTGCCACCCACAGACCGGTTTGTCGTGTGTGCAACCTGGATAACCCCAGCGCTGCTCAGTCCCATAGCACCTTGGCATCAGACAAGCCTAAATGTGTACTAGCTTGTTTGGTGGCAACCAATTGTCCTAACCATACTCCGTGAATGCTGAATTAAGTCCTTGGTGAATGAGGGTTGAAATTGGAAGCAGCTAAATAAGCCTGATATGTGCTGTGTATCCTGTGTCTGTATATGTAACTGTTCAATATCTTATAAACTTTCCCACAAAATCAAACAACACGCCTCTTAAGGGAGTGGTTTTCCAGTGATTATGAAAAACAAGTTGTGTGGCATCTGGGTACACAGAACTACAGCAAAACACCACTTTGTTATTGAGTCTTTTCCTTTCCCGCTGATTTTACTTTTAAACATTCATTGCATGGCTGTATCATTCATCTTTAAAATTTCGGAAGGGTATACCTCAGGAGTGTTTTCTCTGTTCAGGACTCTGCGGGCTTCACTTTATATCTTTTCGTTATGTCCACAGCCAGGCATTGTTTAGCCTGTGTTACGTGACTCAGAATGGTTTCAGTTTACATCCACTTTATCATTCTGTATCTCCTATAGAATTACTATACACAGAAATTCAGACCTCTGTCTGTACAACTAGATAAGGAAATATAACTCTACGCATGAGCTCCAAGGGCACTGTAAATGCCACAGCCTTGATTAAAAATGTCTACCTAGCAACAACTGGGAAGCCTTTTTGCAAGACGGAGTGTCTCAATTCTTGTCTGATAATTTTGGGTAACAAATGTCCTGTGGCATCAGCCCTGGGAGGGTGAAACAAGGTTCAGGAGAACATTCACATTTCATGCCTTGTGGCTTCAATGCTGGGTTCACAGAGACTGCAAGGAGGACGTTGTCCTGCTTGGAGGGTACCCAGAAGAAGTGTCTTTCTCCCCGATCATAACTTGATCCCACTTTCCTTTCACCCTCTGGGGGGATGCGCTCTGCAGAGGAGGATTTACCGTGGTTGTTGGCAGCAGGAAATTCTGGTCTTGCTCTCTTCTCTGGCCCAAAATACTGGATTGCTGGGAAACTTTCTGTGGCTGTGTTGGAAAAGCACCACCCTCTCTGAGACCCATCTCCAGGGAGGTAACTCGGCACAGCTCCCTCGCCTTAACGTGAATAAGGGAGGATACAAGAGGGATTACTGCTGCTTGGGGAGCATTTCGCTCCATGGCTGCTGTCTCTCTAGGGGAACAAAGGGCCTTTCCTGCTGCTAGGTGAGGCAGCAAGTATTAAACCCTGGCTGGGGGACCTGCTGTGGATTTGCATTGCTATTGCTGCTTCTGATTCTACAGCTTTTCTGGGGCTTCATTAACCCGGTTACTTGATTCACAGCTTGGAGAATTAGTATGGTTTTCTGTAACTGGGAGGCCTTCATGTGAAGCTTGATCTTGGTGTAATTCTCAGTCAGTTTGGTAATTTTATTGGGCCTTAAAGTATTCTGTGGCTGGAGGAAATGCTCTATGTAAAACTCACAGCTTCATCTGGTAGTGATTTGTCATTTACCATGTTTTGGGCTTGCTGCCAGCTCAGCTGTTGCCAAATGAAAGGAAGACAAGGGAATAAAATGATTATCAGGAAAAGGCTAAGAAATGTTGCAAATGAAATAAACGGAGAATAGCTTAAAACTAAGATGAGGATATATATAATCAATCACAGAAATCATGGGGGCAGGCAGCACGGGATTTCAAGTTTCCCCTAGACTGCAGTCCTTTTCACACTCAGAACATTTCAGCATTATCCTTCAAATATACGTGATCAAGTGGACCACCAAGAAAAAATTTCCTGTGAACCTGTAAAACCGTATTTATCTCTTTTTTGTGTATCTTTATATGGGGTATCTATTATTAGCGGTTAAAAAGTCTGTTATTATTACACGCTTACTCTGTGGTGGGAGCTAAAAGTCAGGGAGGTACGCAAACAGGCAAAAAGGGCAGTCTCTGACCCAGAGAGGACGCAACTGCAGTACTGTTTGGAAGGAGAAGCTGTCCCTGAAAGGGCTGTTTCGCAGGGCTCCAGTATCACAACAGACTGTCTGGAAACTGCCGGTGGATTTATGGTCACCAGACCCAGCAGCCGGGGGACGGTCTGTCAGCGCCGCTGCAAGCCGGGCCCTGGGACGCCTTCTCCTGGCCACGGATCTGCAAGGCCGGACCGCTGACCCCCGGCCCGCTCTCCACGTTCGGCAGTTACTGGGCTGTTTTGGTGAAGCTGGTGCTGTGTGGGAGGAACCTGCTGATTTCAGAAGCAGCCTGTATGGGCCTGGGAGTCGACTGGTGTCCCTCACCTACTGAATAGGTGGAAGAATATTTTCAAAAGGATTGCCTAAATCCATAACCACCTTGAAAAAGAGTCCTGAGTTTTAGTTAATGGAAGTTTTGGTTTGAAGGACTGAGCACTACAGGTGAAAAATTTGTATTCCACATATCAACTTTCAATGTTCATATTTAGTTAGTGTGAGGAGTTGTTTCTTTACGCTTCCACTGCTGGATTTTGGTTTAATACGCACCTTTAGGCAGAAGTTGTGACTTTATGTTGTGAAAAAATAAAACGTCAAAAGATAAGGGTGATTCAACAAATACTTTATCCAAATATCAGGCACTTCTAGGGTCTGTAAATTGTTTTGGAGGCAGTTCCACAGCTCTGTCAGCTGTGAAGGGAATTTCCCACAACTTTTAATATGCTCCTAATTTAATAATTTTTCTTCTCAGCTATGTGAGGTAAGTCAGTAAAATTTAATAGAGGCGGAAACAGAGGTGTAGGGAGATTAATGACTTGCCTAAGGTCCTACAGGATCAGGGTCTGCTAGCACAGGTCCTGCTGTAATGCACACAGGTAACGTGGTGTGAGGATGCTGTCTCGTTAGTCTGGGACGATCACACTGAACTCTGGCTAGGCGAGAAAGGGTGGCACTGTGTGGAAGGGGCCATGCCAAGCACCGGGTCAGGAAGGCAGAGGGACAGCCAGGGAGACATCCTTTCAGTTGCTCATCTGGGTTGGGTCGGGGGGAAGAGGCATGCTGGGGCAGAAGCAGCTCCTGGTGCAGTAGTCAGAGGTGAGTGCCGAAGCCTGGGCCCGCAGCAAGAGCAGCAGCACTGCGATCCTACTGCATGGTACCTGACATGCAGATGTGGGCTTCTTACAGGCTTTTTACCTTTTGGTAGAAAGAAGTTAAACAAAGCAGAAGCTATTCTGGTAAACTTGCACTTCTCCAGGCTCCAACTCTGTTTGTGATGTCCCAGTTTTCTCAGTCCAGATATCCTCTCCACTAATGAACTGCAACGACTGCATTCGCTCTTCTTTATCCACTGCCCTTATCATGGTTATCCTTCCCATGGTTACCACTGCTACTTTCATCCCTTACGCTCCCTTCCAAATCCATTCTTCCTCTTCCTGCCTTTAATTTTTCTCCTGCTTTGAGATGCATATTGCCTTAGCTACTTTTCCCCTGCTGTGCTAAATTGGTCCTTGAGGAAGGCAATGCCTTCCATCATCACATATCATTGCTGATTTTCCCTTACAGAGAGGAATGGCTGCTGTCAAGGGGGTCCTGGCCTTGATGATAGGCGGCTTGATGTCTGTTATGGTTGTAGTCTTCAAATACATGAGCAAGAGAAATTTTCTTGTCTTGTGGTCTCTTTATTCTTTCTTGAAGGTGCACTGGTACACTGAGAATAAGGAACTTAAATTGAGCTGGCAGTGGCTTCTTTGTGATATCAGCATGCTGGAATACAGTTGTCTTATTCAGAGGGCAGAATACTGTTGCGCTCGATGTGAGATGCACCCCTACCCCACCAGCTGTTCTCCCCTCCCAAAGCCTCAGCTGACGTTGAATACTTGTATGCTTCTAATGGCGGTGAGCAAGGGAGGCTATATCTTTTTGATATAACTAAAGCAGCTATTAAATAGTGAGTTTAATGGAGGACTGAGATCAAGGAAATGTTAAGTTTTATTCCAACCTTTGAGATCGGCTTACTTGGTGGTACTGTATACAGTGCTATGTACAAACCTAATTTAGGAAGTGTTAATGTGAACTGAAACCTGTAGGGATAGCATACACTCGAAGAAATGTCTGTTTATTGTGCTTGAACTTTTGGTTAGTGAAAAACAGGATCCATTTAGAAATGGAGACTGGGAAAGGAAGACTGCTGAGATGCTAAATAGTCATAGGAAGGCAATGATAATTTAGAAATAGATTTATATTCCATATCTGTAGAGCAGTGACATACATACTTTTTGATATTTGGGAAATGTGAATTTCTTTTCCATGCTGTGCTCTAATAGAAGTGTGGATCCAGCTTTCCTAACCATGAAAATATAGATGGTCACCACACTGAAAACTCTTCTTTTTCATATTTTGGTCACCTGTTATCCTATTTCCAGTCATTTGAGGTCATTTGCATTAAGTGAAGTCTGGAAATGTGGTACACTTATGGCAGCTGTTTGAGCAATTTGGAAGATCTGTGAAGTTAAGTCTTTGAAATGAATTTTAGTATGTCTGGGTGCATTATTTGAGGCTGTGCAAGAAGCAAAGAAATTAATATGGTGCAGCCCGGTTTGTCCTGCACTGGGGTCCATCATGATTGTTGTGATTTAACCCCAGTAGGCAGCTAAACACCACCCAGCTGCTTGCTTACTCCTCCACAGTGGGATGGGGGAGAGAATCGAAAGGGTAAAAGTGAGAACACTCGTGGGCTGAGATAAAGACAGTTTAACAGGTAAAGCAAAGCTGCGTGCGCAAGCAGAGCAAAACAAGGAATTCATTCGCTCCTCCCCATGGGCAGGCGGGTGTTCAGCCATCTCCAGGACAGCAGGGCTCCATCACACGTAGCGGTGACTTGGGAAGACAAACGCCACCACTCCGAACGTCCCCCCCTTCCTTCTTCTTCCCCCAGCTCTATATGCTGAGCATGACGTCATATGGTGTGGAATGTCCCTTGGGTCCGTTGGGGTCAGCTGTCCCGGCTGTGTCCCCTCCCAGCTCCTTGTGCCCCCCGAGCCTGCTCGCTGGTGGGGGGGGTGAGAAGCAGAGAAGGCCTTGGCGCTGCTCAGCAGTAGCTAAAACATCGGTGCGTTATCAACACTGTTTTCATCACAAATCCAAAACATAGAGCCATGGAGGCTACTACGAAGAGAATTAACTCCATTCCATCCAAACCCAGTACAATGATGCATCAAAGGTCAAAGTCGAAAAGAAGAGTTAATGGGAAGTCAAGATGCCAGAAGCAAAAAGATGTGTAGTGATCCAAAAATACCACCTGCACCTTCTTGAGAGACTAAAGTGTTCTCAGTTTGCACCCACTGGTTCCCTCAACTACGGTCTGGCTGGTTAGCAGCTAATACGCAGTTGCTAATGAGAAGGTGTGTTTACCTCTTTTTCGTTCGTTACTAACATTTTGCGTAAATGTAGGCTACAGAGGTTCACACAGTGGCTTTATTGGAAGGATTAAGAAGTGAAGGTAAATGATGTGGGGGCTTCATCTGCTACCATCCTTGGAGACATTCAAACCTGATCTACTTTCAAAGTGTCCCTGCTTTGAGTAAAGGTTGCCAGATCGCCTTCTAAGATTTCTTCCAACCAAAATTATTTTATGATTCGTGGTAAGAGAAATTTAGAGAAAAGTTTGACTTATTCATTTATCCTGTCTAGGTATTTCTTCATCATATCCTTGCTTACTACTGCATTTCTGTGAGAATACCCCATTTTGATTAACTGCCTGGAAAGATTTCTGATTATTTAATGATATGCTTATGACTAATTCATGCTCACTCCAGATGAGTGAGTCAAAATCCAGGCTAGCCAGCTATGAGTTACACACCCAATCTGAAAATTCATTTTCATTTATTTTCTTAATCTGAACTGCAGGATTTATCTAATATTTTTGTCTTCTCAAAAACAATGAGAATGCCTTTTCTAAGCCTCCCTTAGTAGAATAATGGTAATGTGCTTCGGAAACAGAAAAGACAGAAAGAAAATATTTACATTTCTAAACAAAATATCTATCCAAGCAGGTAATCGCGCTGAGAAAGACAGAGGGAATGTCCTGAGGCTGACAGCAGCCCGTGAAGCACGCGAGCAGTAAGGGAAGGGTGACAACTGTAACTGTGTCTGTCGCCACACTGAAAGAATATAGCATAATGTTTTTCACTGCACTGTAAGTAGTTAACAGAATAAGTGCAAATTAAATGGGCTTCCAGGAAGACTTTCTAGGCACATCAGAGTTTTTTCACGCTAACAATCTTATTACCATTTTCACAGAATCATAGGATAGCTATGGTTGGGAGGGGCCTCTGGAGATCTCCTAGTGCAACCCCACTGCTCAAGCAGGGCCAGCTACACCGGGCTGCCCAGGACTGTGTCCAGTTGAGTTTGAATATCTCCACAGATGGAGAGTCCACAGCCTCTCTGGGCAACGTCTGCCAGTGTTTGACTGCCCTCACAGTGAAAAAGTGTTTTCTTACGTTCAGATGGAGCTTTCTGTGTTTCAGTTTGTGCCCATTGCCTCTTGTCCTGTCAGTGGGCTGCCTCTTCTTCCTCCCCTCCCATCAGGTATTTATACACATGGATAAGACCCACCGAGCCCTCTCTTCTCTAGACCGAAGAGTCCCAGCTCTCTCAAACTCTCCTCATTTTCCAGCCTAGGAAACCAGAAGATGCAACAAACTTTTTCCTGTAAAATCACTTCCAACTCTCGCCTCAGATTTGCCAACCTCGTTGAAACTCGGTATGTGAAACACCAGGGGGTTTCTCAGAGGGCCCAGTGTGCCCGGCAGGTCATGCTCATTGCCTGCGGCCTTCCTGGTGAAGCGACCTCAGGGCCACAGAGCGGGGGCTGGGGGCTCTGGGCACAGCCCTGGTGCGAGTGAGCGGCTGGGTGGGTCTCCGCTTTGAGGGTGTTTCTGAACAGAGCTCCCTGCCAAGCTCCCACCTGGGCTGGCTTCTCCACCATTGCCAGCCAGCAGAATTACCCAGTTCACCTGCCTTGGACGTATCCAGGACATGCGAGGTCAGAGAAGCCTCAGTTTCTAAGTTTTACCTGAAATTTTGATAGTCATGGGTAAGCTGTTCCAGACTGAAACCGAGGATGTGATCCAGTTGGTTTTCTAGTGTAGTGAGCTGGGAGGGGAGAGGGCTGAGATCAATCAGTACATGGAGTGTCTGTGGGCATATGGACATTCTCTGTATGTATAAAACCAGTTGCGAATTAAAACTGATTAGAAAAAAGAAGAGCCACAAAAATGAGACTCTTTCTGATGAGAGGATCAACTTCTATTAAACTATCTGCAGTTTAGAGTTTGCTGCCTTAAGAAGCAAAAAGCAATCTTGATTTAAAACAAACAAATAAATCTCCCTTTTTTCCTGTTTGCTTATGCCACTATTCCCACTATGTAATCTGAGCACAAAGGAAGGCATGCTGCTAAACTTTCTGAAGCCTTCATTTAGCATCTGCATGAAGAACTTTAAAAGAAATAATACAAACAAGTTGAATGTATATAAGGAGACTTGGAAGATTATATCACAGATAAGGAAAATGCTTAGGATTTTCTTTTTGTATGTGTAATGCCTTTGCAACCTACTCGCAACATTATTCCCTGCATGAGGGCCCCCTAATTATTTCATCATGCAGCAGGAAATTCTGGTAGGTCATATATAAACAGCCGGAGGCAGAGACCTCTTCATCAGATAGAGCGTGACATCTGACATCTGTGCAGCCTGCCGTTCGCATGCCACAATTAGCCAGGCAGCCCAAACACTAACTAATGCAGGAGCAACTGGGAGCATGGGGCTAACTGGTGGTGGCAGAGGTCTCCCCTAATCCAAAACTAAAACTTCTGCATCCCTTCCCTTTCCCTATGGCCACATCCCACGCCTCGCCTGGCCAAGCCCACAGCAGGCTCGGTCATGGTGTGGTGCCAGGTGGGGGGGGATCCTGACCCTGCTGTGCACACAGGTTCTCCCCGAGGATGGGATGATGCATGCACCCCTTTGTCCGCATGCGTCTCTCGGGCAAAGCCGGGCCCCGCGGCGGCTGTGCCACGGCCAGGCTGGTGTGCCGACCCCGGCAGAGGAACTGCGCAGTCACTGCTTCGGCTGGGGCTCAGTCCGGCACCATGCTCAGAGCACCTCCTGGCATCGGTGCATCCTTAGTGAAGGCACCAGCTCCCAGTGCTGCCAGCTGAGAGCTTGAGATGCTGTGGTGAGGAATGGCTGGAGGTAGGAGACAGCTAAAAACCAGGTGACTGTGACAGATTAGGGCTCTGCATCAGACATGATCCATAACTGCTTATTTTTTCTTCTCATTGTACTTATTTTTATGGTTCCTCAACAAAAAGGCAGATTATTTTTTCTTAAATGAGTAATCGTCAGTGGTGTTTCCTTGGTATAGAAAATGGCTTCTTAGGGAAATTGTTGCAAGTAGCAGTCTCGGGAGGGGTTTGAGAAGTGTAGGGGAAGCACTCTGCCCTTTGGTATTTCTTACCTGAAATTCCCTGTGTCTCCAAATCCCCTTTCCTGTGCCGGCTTGCCGGGGCCATGCTGTGTGTCCAGGAGAACTGCAACAGCATTGCTAGCTCTGGCACTTGGATAGTTCATCTGTCTTTCTTGGATGAAAGTAATAGACCGCATGAAAAAACAAAGGAAAATTCTCCGTTTGAAGAAACGTTTTAGGGAAACAGCAGTTCCCTAGTGTGACATGTATTTTTCCCTCCAGTGTATATTTCCACTGTTTTCAAATATACAACTCTATTTCATTATTATTGTTATTGTTCAGCCTATTGGATTCTGTTTTCATATGTCTTGGCTGTTTTGAATCAAATAAGAAAGCTTTATACATATTTTTTGACTTTGGCTTTAACCTTAAGCCCAGTCCTAGAAAAATCTATGTTTAGCAGTTTTTTGCACTCTGTCCAAATCTATTTACACAGCAAAATGTTCTTTCCATTACTGCATTTAAGGACACGATAAATTCCACACGTTTTAAGAAATTGAGGATAGTAACAGTATTTGAAGATAGACTTCTAGTGTTAATACTGGACTACTGAGGCTTGAACTCTGCTGAATCTCTCACTACAAAATCTTCTTCAGACAAACAATTCATAATCAGTCTTTTGTCAAATTTCAGTCATTCAATAATGCTAAGGATTTCCTGAAAAGTCAACATTTTTTTTTTCCTTGGGTAAGTGACTGAATCAGTTTAAGTTTGGTTGCTGAAATCAGTCAGTGTCACTGACTGAAATAGCTTCCCATTTTCTTCTGTTTTCTGATGTACTTTTTACATTAGTTACATCTGTAATCAGACAATTCCTCATCAACCCTTTTTTCTAACCTACCATTCCCGTATTGCATCATCATAAACTTCAGTATGCATGCATTCGCTTTTAATTTGAAGATTGTAACATAGAACATTTTTTGCACTTAGTGGAAGTTTAAAATTTAATCTCTGAAGTAGACTTTTCATAGAATCATAGAATAGTTTG
>NW_009204818.1:0-21896 GCF_000690835.1 Fulmarus glacialis
GCCAGCTGTCCCGGCTATGCTCCCTCCCGTCTGTGCTTGCTAGAGCATGGAAGCTGTCCTTGACTAGCAGGGTACTTAGCAACAACTGAAAATGTCAGTGTGTTATCAACATTCTTCTCATACTAAATCCAAAACAAAGCACTAGGAAGAAATTTAACTCTATCCCAGCCGAAACCAGAACATGTGCTCATGTTGGGCAGCTCCTTGTGAATCACTTGCCATTCTAGCAGCTGGGTGAGAGCCGGGTTTGCTTGGGAAGAGGACACTTTAGCACAGGACAGGGGCTACACTAATAAACCCAGCAGCATGAGAGCAGATAAAGGTTTCTCATCACGCTGGAAGCTGACTACATGGACGTGCTTTGTTCACAGCAATCTGTGCAGAGCAGTTGGTTTAGGTTGCAGATATAGAACATCCAGCCTTATTTTCAAAGGTGCTAAGCATCTGCAAAACCCACTGGTTTTGACAGCAAAAAAAAAAACAGGCTACTACTGTTACTTAAGTGCCAACATATGGATTTCAGGCTGTAATTGCATGCACCATGGCTTGATTAAATTGCTGCCTGGAGCTTTGCCAAAATAGATTATTTCACTTCGCAAAAGCTGGATCTATATTGCAATTTTGAAGCTGTAGCACACATCCCAAGGCAGCATGGAGCTATGGTGTAGGTATGCCTCAGGTGGTTCAATCTCGGTGCACGTAACTCTGGTTCACATTGCACTGTCCTCTACTACACTGAGACATTGCAGAATAGACATAGCCTTAGATATCAGCTCCCCTCCAGAACCTGTTACCCATGCCCTTATCTTGTTGCTCATTTAACCAGGATCTGATTTGCAGAATCGTATGTTCAGATCAGCACAGAAATGGCTGGAAAAAGGAACGATTCTGAAACTGGCTGCATCAGCTAAATGCCTGAGACCTGAGCTCTTTTGAAAAATTAGTCCCTAAAATCAAGATGTTACAATATTCCAGAAAATCCCCAGCTTCAGAATTTCCAGAAGAGTGTCCTGATTTGAATTAATAACAGATACAACTTCACTGAGCTCCATGATCAGTCCCAGCTCTCAGGGACGATTGGGTCACTATCCCCTATGATTAATCAGACTTTCTTTTTTTTTATTATTTTTGGTCTATGAAAAACCTACCATCTGGACAGCATTGCAGTGAAGAGCGTTACAGCAAACAGCACTGCCACAGGAAAGCTTTCTTCTCCCAGAGCACGGAAGCAGAATGGCAGGCAGTTTGCAGGGCCCCTAGACATACAGTGACCTCCAACTCTCAGGGCCCCCTTGTAAAATGGGGGTGTAGTTCTGTTTCCCTGCATATGGATACTTCTGCTGCTTAGACTGAAAGAAAAAAAAAAAACAGTAGAAAACTGCTATATTTGTTAGGAGTATCTTTCTGTGAGCTGAAGGTTTGACCACATACTGAATAACACTGCTTTAGCTAGAAAACGGACTTCTTTTTTAGCCATTTTGGGGGGGAAATGCAGAATGACACGTGCATATCCTTATTATGTTTTAGCTCAAATAAAATAATTCCTGCTAGAATAAACTGAGACAAGAATAGCAATTCCAGCCCACACAGTTCTGCAAGAAATGTTCCACAATAGATACACCAAGGACATTCTTATTACCAAATCAAAGTGCTCTTTTTGAGTGAGGACAGGTGAACCAAACCATGTGGATACGTGGGCATGTAATCAAAAGTTACAAAGCCACAGAGGCTTAACAATGCTCAGAGCATCCATTGCACCTCGGTGACAAAACAAGCCTCTCCGCCCACTCCGTTGCTTTAAAGCTGTTCATTTAAATCACCATAATGGAAATTAAATCCCATATTTCCAGTATAAGGCAGCTTAATGCATGTTACCACCTAGCAGGGTGGTTAAGGACACATCAGCTGTTTCCCGAGGGACAGTAACTTGCTCAGCCCCAGCACTTTCCGGCCATGTGCCTATACCCATAGGCAAAACCGCAGGGCCTTAGCCAAAGCTCCCTGTCAGGATACTCCTTCCAAGCAGTGTAGAAGAGGCTTTATTTCGGTTTAAACGAAAATAAACCACTGTGAGTGGTTTATTTTATGAAGACATTCTTCAGCTCCCCAATTACAGGCACCTAGAGACCTGAGATGCCAGGGCATCCCGCCTCCTCTTCCCTGGGGCCGCAGGACAGGAGGACAAGGGTGTCCTGAAGTTCCCTGTTCAGACAGCTCAGAGGGCTGTGAAAGGCACAGTGCATGTATGGTTAGGCAGCAGAGTCTGGCCCAGACAAGAGATTACACCAGTTTACAGTGGGAGACGAACCACAGCAAGACACCTGTCCAGTGTTTGCATTAAAGACAGAATCTAAATCTATAAAATCCCAAGAGATACGGGTTGCCGAAAAGCAATAAAATTCTTTTGGTTTTTTTACCAGACTGTCTATTTTGCTACTGACGTCTGAGTCTCTAAAATTTGCCTTGTTCCATAACATTTTTTTCAAAACAGTCCTTTGCCTTTGAATTCTCACAGACATAGTCTGTGGTCAGAGAAATATTTGGGGAAAATGTGAAAAATTAATTGATTGGGCAATTTTTAATAAGTTTCCCTTCGGAACCTCAAGTACAATATTGCTTTTCAGATGGTTTTGTCAGGCTGTACTCCAAGATCAGCTTTAAATTTAATTTACTGGACACAACTTCCATGCACCAAGAGCAGAACTCCAAAGTCTTCCTTTTGTCATTTAAGAAGCGATCACAGGAAAAAAATGCCATAACCTTTCTTCATTTCTTTCCAGATTTTATCAGGAGCTACATTCTATGAGAGTAAGAGAGTAGATTTGGGGATATTTAAGCAAGGGACATAGCAACATATGAAAAAAACCCATAAAGCCCAGGACTTTGGACAACATAAACCACACAAGATGGGCAATTAGAGATTACTAAGAGTTTTTATTATTTATGAAAAGCTGTAGGTCAACACGACATTGTGCAGCACTTGAGGAGCACTAACATGCAACAAATATGCCATCTCAGGAGGACTGCAGTCAGAACAGCTCAGAAAAAACAGTTTAAAAGAGTAAAAAGCAAGAAGGGTGGGGACTCAGAGCTTGAATAAGTGGGGTCAGAAAGTTCTGTAAAAGGCCTGTACATGTGTATTTGTGATATTTGCATAAAAGAGAAATTTATGTCTCATTTGGTTATCAAATACAATGAGTCTTGGAGAAGATGAATCACACTGTGAACAGTAAAGGCATGCAAATCCCCAGACCTTAGTAAGGAGCACAGGCTGAGACTGAAGTATATTGTCCATTTGTGTCAAATTCTCTGTTGGTTTAAACAGATTCAGTCTGACAGAAATGAAACGTCCATTACAGCCCCAGTAGGACCCTGGGAATTAACTGAGCAGGAGAACAGCTATTCTGCATACGCTCAGTGCACTGCTCTCACCAGAGTATGTTATCAACATCCTCTATCAACACCCTTAATCTGTGATTGTCGGAACACCTCTTATTAAAAAACACTGTTTATGCCTTTCCCTAGATTTTTCTGTTCAGTTTTATAAATACCACCCTTCAAAAATCTGTCTTCTCCCCCTTCTCTCTAGGTGGCAAATTTGCTCAGACTCTTCCAGATCCCCCAGATAAGCTATGCCTCCACCAGTGCCAAGCTGAGCGACAAATCCCGCTACGACTATTTTGCGCGAACAGTGCCCCCTGACTTCTACCAAGCGAAAGCCATGGCTGAAATCTTACGGTACTTCAACTGGACGTATGTGTCAACGGTTGCTTCAGAAGGAGACTATGGGGAGACAGGGATTGAAGCCTTTGAGCAGGAAGCTCGCCTCCGCAACATCTGCATCGCCACCTCCGAGAAAGTGGGCCGGTCCAACATCAGGAAGTCCTACGACGGCGTGATCAGAGAGCTGCTCCAGAAACCCAACGCCAGAGTGGTGGTGCTCTTCATGCGAGGCGATGACTCTCGGGAGCTCATTGCAGCTGCCAACCGCTTCAACGTTTCCTTTACCTGGATTGCCAGCGACGGATGGGGAGCACAAGAGAGTATCGTCAAGGGCAATGAGCACATAGCCTCTGGGGCAATAACCTTGGAACTGGCTTCCCATCCGGTTAAAGAGTTTGACAGGTATTTCCAAAGCCTCAGTCCTTACAATAACAGGCGCAACCCCTGGTTCAAGGACTTCTGGGAGCAAAAATTCCAGTGTAATCTCCAGAACCGAAAACCACATAAAAAGGCTTGTGACAAGCACTTCACCATCAACAGTTCCAACTACGAGCAAGAATCCAAGATCATGTTTGTTGTGAATGCCGTGTATGCGATGGCCCATGCCTTGCATAAAATGCAGCGGACTCTGTGTCCAAACACCACCAAACTCTGTGATGCCATGAAGCATCTGGATGGCAGGAAGCTGTACAAAGATTATCTCCTGAAAGTAAACTTTACAGGTAACAACTTCTCTTTTGGTACATACAGAATGTCACTGTAATTAATGAAATGTTCATTGGTCACAGTAAGAGCCAGATGAATTTCCAGTAGCATGTATTATCAAAGTTCAGACCAGGGTGGTACCCAGGCAAGGCCACTCCTGTCACAGGAAGGGAGAAAGAAAAGGAGGGACAGGGAGCGTGGTGAGAACCCTAAAAAAACCAAGCTTGATGCTCCTCCTGTTTCCAGCAGAAGGAAGAGGTGGAGGTGGCAACAGCTGGTCTTGGAAATGTTACCTACTTCCACACACCAACTTCCATTTCATTCACAGCCAGTTTGGCTTCAGCTGGACGTGTCTGGAGGCCAATGGTCATTTCACCACCTGCTACACGAGGCAATCGCCTACTACGCCTATGCCAAGACTTGGCCTTCTCTTCCCCGTTTTTTTATGAATTTACATAATAGCTGGACCCTGGTCAATGGCTAATGTCCTTTGCAATAGTAAAGCAATAATTCCTGCTATAGAACCAGCTCAGTATAAATATGTGGGATAGTGTCATTACCTATTTTACAGATCTTTAGGCTTGATGACAAAGTATAACAATCTAGATTAAATACGTACAGAAGGCTTGTGGAGAGAAAGTGGATGATCTGGCAGATATGAGCAAACTTTATGGGGATTGGCTGCGCAGAACATGACATCTCTGGTTTTGCCATCACATATGGCTGAGCTTAGGTTTGTTATTAATATTACACCATAGCAAGGCTAAATAGATCTACAGGGGAAACAAGCGAAGTGCAGAGCATCGTGTCTTTTTGTTGTTACGTATCTAAATTTCTTCTGAAACGTCTAGGTTGAGCCTGCATTTCTATGTATTATTAAACGGATATTCTCGGATGACCGAGTTGATAGTAAGGAAACATCATGCTGTGCTTTGTATGAGAACTAGCTCCAAGAGGAATTGAAGGATAAATATGTGTATGATAGCACATGCTCAGTCCCAAGAGACCCTCAATAATGGTACAACGTTAATAACACTGGAAACTATGTGAAACTGTCGGATTGAACTTTTCCCTCCTTCAGAAGTCTTCTCAGCATTTGATTGAGACCTTCTCTAGATACTACTGACTACATCCCTAGAGCTTCTCTCGCCCCCAGTGGGGTATGGCTGGTGTAGCCAAGTGCCCCACTTTCTTGGGTACATGTAGACATACTTCCCAGCGCACGCTGCAGAGCTCCTTGGGACCCCTAGTCTCCCAGCATCCTGCTAGCTGACTTCTTTAGAGCACATCAGGGCTTCCTGCAGCCCATGTGCCTGGATTTCTTTACCATGGAAATCAAGGAGGGGCAGATTGGACTGGTCATGTCCTACATCTTAACTCATCCCCCAGGAGGTGATTCAGGAGGACCCAGGAGCTTGGGCACGCTCTGGTAACATAGATTTGGTCATAAAGAAAAAATAATGCTCTTGGTGAGAGCAGCTGGAAGTCGAGATGTTTCAAAACCTTCATCTGAGTGTTGCATGCAATGCACTGAAACAACATGCCTGGCCTGAGCAACAGGATGCTTGTGCATTTGGTCTCCTCCTAAAGACTGCTGCATCAGTAAGGATAGTCACATACCATGGCCTATACAGATGCATAGGCAATGTGTGTATATCATATGTCATGCATTTGATTTATTTATTAATTTCATGTGTTACAGACAACAGCACAAGACAGAATGAATCAACCTTTTAGGCTTTAAACCTATGGAAAATAAGAACCATCATTTCTCCTCCCCCTTCTCACAGTACTTAATACACAGAAACTATTTTCTCGTTTGCCTAACTTATCCTTAGAGATACCTGAATGTCTTGAAATTGTCAAAATCAAAAGGTTTTAGGAGCACAGCACTTCCCAGAAGCTGGCTCCTGGCAGACTGATCACAAGGGATGGCAGTGGTGTGCAATGTGCTTCTCCCCTGCCAGGGAGACACTTCAGGACAGTAACAGCCTACCCGAAGGAGTAGGCAGTTCAGTAATTTAAACTTCAATTATTTTGAAACTTTTTCTGACACTCCAGGTATTTTTATGGGCTTAAATGCATACAGTCTTAATAGAGTGCAGCTTTAGTCTGTCACTAGACAACCTTGGTTCCAGTACATGATTCCTAATCTTTTTTCTATCATGCAGAGATTTTTTAAGCACCCAAGCATTTTTCCACTCAGCATTTAGACATAAAGTCAAAATAACCACAATTTTCTTTGACCAAAACTCCAGGAAATTTTTCATTTAGATACAGCCAGAAAAATTCATTTTCATTTTGATTGAAATATCTTTTATACTTTTATGAATTGGAAGTTGAAGCTGTTCAAGCAGGAAAAAAATAATTCAAAACCTGTCATTTTGCAATTTTGAAAATTCTTTGCAAGAAGGCTCTTTTTGGAATCAAATAATTGTTTTAAAATCAACATGGAAATCTTTGAAACTCTGAAGAGCTTTAGTTTCAGTTAATTTTCATTTCCAATTTAAAACATTAAAAAACCTGTTGAGTTCTTATCCAATGGCTTTGTTCCGTATATATTGTTCCAAGCTTACAACATGATTTGCTCATCTCCTGTTTCTTTGTTATCAGTTCTTCCATCATAATGTGAATCCATGTTTTAATGTCAGTGATTTTTGAAAGCAGAGGAGTGATTTTCATGTAGTGACAGAATCAGCAAATCTCCCATGCCTTCTTCCTTTCAGAAATGTGCGAAATTTTAATACATTCAAGTCTTGTCATTGATTTCCATGGGACCAAGAATTCGGCTTTGCTCTTTTCTGGTTGAAGAAAGTCTCTGGGTGTCTTGTTAATACAATTTCAGGACCCTGCAGCATGGTACATTTGATCAGTGATGCTCTCATATTTCCAGCTCCAAATCTGAGAACATATCCCCAGTGCAGAGGGAGAATAGCATGGAAGCTCTCAGCCCATCAGGTACCCTGCAACCAAGTCAGATTGGGAATTTTCTTACTTCTTCATCCTAGGTAGTGATCCACACCCACCAAAGGAATCAGGCAAGAAACAGAACAACAGCGATAACCATGTTCGCACACACACAAGCAGCTATTTAAGCAATGCCTCCTCTGCTGAAAGGCAGAGGTACAGATAGATGAGCCCTGCATGCATAAACCTGCAGCTTGCCGTGAAAAAAACCCGACAAATGGCCCTGAATGTATTTTCCCAGCTTCCAGGAACAGGTGATGGTGCATTTCAAACACACCAGTGTGAGTAAATGATAGGGTGCATTTATATGACTGGTGTGGGACTGTGCAATTTTAGACATTTACCCTACGCACTTGAATTAGTTTTGGTTAGTCTCTGATTACAGTTAATGGAGGGATCAGCACTTACAGACTGCAGTTCAGCCCACGTGAGGTAGCCCATGTGAGATATGATTTGCCCCTACATTTCTTGCTCTGGACTACAGATGGAGCACAGAGCAACTGAGATTTTCACTTGCCATTTAGCTGAAGGCCTGAAGTGAGACTCAGGCACAGCAGTAATGTAGGGGAATACTCAGGGACCAGCTAACAGCAGGGTTGGAGTAGAGGACTGGTCAGGATTTGTGCACTCTCATCCTGCCACTGCTACTGACATGCTGTGTGACAGGTATTAATATCTCTGGGGTCCTACTTATTCCTCCTTTTTCATTAAATTGAAATAACTCCATAGAACTGCAGTGTGGCACGAAGACAGGGTGAGATTTCATTCCTTATTCTCTGTGAGATACACCGAGCACATGATTTTCTTGCAAGTCAGTAACACGTATATGACAAATGTCGTGATATCCTGAATCTTTCCAGTAAGGAAGAAAAGAGATGCCTGTGCCTGAGTCCCACTTCCAGCAGCAGGATATGAGAATGCAAAGCCCAGCCCCTAGATAAACACCCTCACTCCGTCTCAGTGCTTGTTTGGCCTTTCAAAGAGATATAGGCTGGTTCATCTTCTTGATCTTCCCATGCTCTGCGTTCCCTCCTGAGGGCACAAGTGCAGCACTTGGTGTTCTGAATCGTGATGCTCTTCTGCTGATAAAGAGATGCTGGTTCGAGAGGCTGTTAGCTTGTATTACCGGCACAACAAAGAAGTGCTGAACAAAAGCAAAGGGCTCCATGGGAGAAAGCACAGAGTAAACTCAACTTCTTGGCCAGCACCCAGCCACTGCTTGGTGGAGGGAGCATGTGGAGGAGACTCAGGAGGGCTGTGAATTCGGGATGAGCCCCAACGTGAGGCAGAGCTCCACATACCCAGAAGCCTCCCTCCCGCTGTGAGATAGAGGGGCCAGTGCAGCAACCAGCTCTGCTAACTCTTTTAGCTCCTTTAAGCCACCAAGACACAGAAAAGCAGTGTTATCATTGCCCACAGCTGCTATTGCAAGTTGCACAACATTTGATATATGCCAGGACGGTGAACTCTAGCACAGACAGTGTGAAAGGGGTGTCCATCATTTGGGATGAAGTGGCAGGGTCCTGCACAGCTGTGCCCCACATGTTGCTACCTGGTGTAGCTGCTCCTCTGGGGCATTGGGCTCCAGGTTGGCCAGGGGGGAGGAAGGGCAGCAATGACATTTGAGGGCTGGCATTAGCCCTGTCTGGCCCAAGGTTCCTGAGCTGGCTGTGCAGGATGGCAGTCTTGTCACCCAAGGGTGCGGGACTGGGGTCCAGCTTTTTCCATTGCACAGTTAGCAGGATTGATGGTATTGCAGGACTAAATCTGTCATGAGTCTGGATCGTATGGGCAGAGGGAGGTTGGATTTAGGGGTGTATGGGGTGTATGCATGTCTACCTGTCTTCTGCAGCTTCCTGAATCTCCACAGCTAATGGTAGGAGGAATTTGGCTAATGTAGTAACCCTGGAAAATAGAGCATTAAAAATTTTAGGCAACACATATGTTTGTAGTACTCAGTGTCTTTTCCTACCCCTTTCTTCCTCCACAACTACAAGAGTCACTGTCATGGCCCTCCCTGTATTGTGTTCAGAAGTCCAGCTCTTCTACAGCAAAGACTATATCATCAAACCTAGATCATACTGGGCAAAATCCTCTCCATGCCAGGCTTGCATGGAGAACAGATCAACAAATCATAGAATCATAGAATCATAGAATCATTAAGGTTGGAAAAGACCTCTAAGATCATCAAGTCCAACCATCAACCCAACACCACCATGCCCACTAAACCATGTCCCTAAGCTCCTCATCTACACGTCTTTTAAATACTTCCAGGGATGGTGATGTGTCTGCTATCACAAGCAGATTACAGATGCAGAAACTTCAAAGGCCAGGCATGAACTTAGAGAAGGGAGTACCTGTCAGTAGATGTGCAGGCTAAAGCTAGAGCTCATATCCCAGGCTCTGCAGCAGATGGCCCTGCTACTCCGTAATCTTACCCAATGAGCTCCTGCTCATCAGATCAGATCTCCTTCGCCTCCAGCACTCAAACAGTCAGCTGTAAGGTCCTCCTGGCCTTCCTTGTGATGCTTATTTGTAAAATAAACCAGAACACAGCTTTCAGCTGAAGCTAAAACTTTCATGGGCAGAAGGTGTCTAATACCTTGTTAATCATAAAAGTTTTAAAGGTGTAATCCATTATGGATTTGTGGCCAATAAAACCAAGGAAAATGTAAAATGAATTCCACAAGATATTCATTAAAAATATACATGAAAAAGATGTCTAGGATTTATAGGAAAAATTACTGCCTTTTTCCTGGGACCACAAATGTGTCATAGCGTTTAAAATCTTGAAAGCTGCTAAGGGACAGACTCTGAAAGCACGCTTGAGACTTGCTGTTTCAGAGCAGAGGAACAGTTGAGCCTGCACAGTATTTTCCCATATTTCTCTCTATATTAGAATTACATTGGTATACACACACACAGAGCTGTAGCAAGATTTTGACAGCCTGGTTTTCCTGATGAACCCCTCTACTTTCTCCTTCCTCCAGCTGCATCTTTGCAGACCTAGCTGCTGATGGGGATCTGCAGTTCCTTTCCTTTAGGCAAATTTACCCCTCCAAGAGGTTGCTGGGCAGAAATCTCTGCTTAGCACTTCCTGAAGATTTTAGTACGTGTATATATTCATATATTTATGTACTTTGTTTATATATATGCATATTTTCATACACATATATTTAATTGTGTATAATACAGATTCATAATATATAGCATCACAAAGTTAAAGAATAAATCAGGTTGCTAGGACCCTTAGGAGGTCTCTAGTCCAACCTCTTGCTGAAAGCAGGGTCAGCTGCACAATCAGACCAAGTTGCTCAGGGCTTTATAGATGTAAACCGGCTGAAATTAAAATACCATGGAACCTCTTCGTCCTCTCGTTTAGGTTTGCGGTATCACGATGGCAAACAATCCAGTCTGCACCCTGGATGCGTTGTGTGTCACACACTGCACCATGTAAGCTGGATACTTGGGCTGGCAGCAGGACACAGACATTGTCATCTCTAGGGCACAACTTCCAAATAAAATTTTCATTAAAACTTCCCTTGTCATTATGGTAGGTCTGTGACCTACCTGTTAATGGTGTCTGTTATCTAGCCAGAGACCGTCATAAAATGCCGGTTTTTCATGCTTTCATTTGGTACTAATTAACAGTAATTGGTCTGAGTGAGCAGGAGCAGAGATTAAACTGTGTTCTTGCCTCTTGAGATAAGCTCCAGCAGCAGAGGCCAAGGTGTGCTGGACCATTGCTTCCCCACCTAACTCAGGAGCAAGGTACTTCTGCCTGCTGCCACCACTGCCACCACTGCCTGCTGCCACCACCCTTCTGCCTGACCTGGGTGCTGAGCTCCCACAGACAAAAAGGTGGGAAATGCAGCATTAGCAAGACACAGAGCAGCAACAACTTTTCTTCACAGTCCTCAGGAAGACTCTGGAAATATATTGCCCATGACCTTTACCCAGCTGGGTGCTGTTCCTGGAAAGGCTGCAGAAACCACAGGCCAGCAATGGCCCCAAACTTCTTGTAGCAGTATATTTAAGTGAAGGTGCTTTGACATCCCTAAAATAGCAAATAGCTATCCGTCTCAGTTTTCTTCACTTGAGTATTTATACAACCCACCACTTCAGCTGAACTATGAAAAACTGAATACAATGTTAGATGGTCTGTGCCTTGTACGTAACTTATAGTCAGCTGCTTTTGTCATATTAATAATGTCGCCTTTAGGCATCTTATAAATCTTTAGATTGCGCAGCACCCATGCGGGTGTGTAAATGAGGATGTGATTAGACACTCTGTGTTTATGGAGAAACACATGACTGAAAAACTGAGCAACGATTTTCTTTCAGATCACATATTTGAGAGACAGAAGGCTCGATAACCTAATTTCTCTAAATCACAGATTTCTGTGCTTGCCTGCTGCCTGTTTTATAATAGTTATTATTTCATCTTTTGTTTCACTGGCAAATGTCGTGTGAATCCCAAACACCGAGGGTCTGCACAGCCAAAGTGCTCGGAGGAGCAGGAAAACTCATACAGCCTTTTCATCCCCCAACTGTGCACACTCACTTTTCAAATCCCACTGGTCTCTACAACAGGGGGACAACTCAGGACATACCATGGGATTATATTATTATTCTTCATGCAGATTTACCTGTGCAAGACATCCACACATAGCTGAAAAGATGTCAGGTCTGCTTCTTTCTCCTTGTGACCTGGAAGAACAAGATGTGAGAAGAGAGCTTGGTTCAGGATTCCTACCCTTACATTTTAGCATTTAATTTGTCTCTGAAAAACCAATGAGAGGAGCAGATTCTGCTCTATTACTTCTTATGGAAGAGCACTTTAGCACTTCCAGAAGTAATCTCAGTTAGTCTCACTTGCATGCTGAGGTGCTATTTTAGGGACTGAAAAAGGCCAAGGCTGTGCTCAGAACATGACCACAGCAGTGTTAATGAGGATAAGGACAAGGACATGAGAAGGAGATTCCATAGAGACACACGAGGACAGTGTGACACACTGGGAATATAAATTACTGTTTTGTGTAATCCAGGTGTGTCCTGGACTTCCAGTGAGCCCCCGAGAAAATTGGTCTTTTCAAAAGGTGATGAAGAAAACTACGGAAAGTCACAAACCCAGCTGTCTAATCCCAAAGATAACTAAACGTTATGTTATTTTTTACCAAACCTCTATTTTTGTTGGCAGCTAATAATTATACTAGAAAGGCGGAACTGAAAGCATGATCTGTAGAAAAGTATCTTTTCTCCTGAAATAAACTTAATATCACCACATTCCTGGAAGACACCTTTGCTTCACCCAGTAGAGCACAGCGCAAAGATATTCCAGGCTAACACTGACTAAATGGGATCTGGTACCAAACCAATATAGCTGCATTAACGTGACACTAACCTTCAGCCCAGCCTGGTGCTGCAATCTAGACGTGGATCTTGGTCTGAATCCTCCATCACTTCCACGTAGCACATTTCCAGGCAAACTTGCCACAAGCTGACTGCTGTACTTGTACTTGTTAAACTGCAGCCCGGATGAGCATGTGAATTTATTTCAGCCTTCTGCAAAGCCTGAACTATTCCCTTCCATCTGGTCTCTGCCCATTTCTGATACTTCGTGCAGAAAGAGCCAGCTCAGTGACAGTCATGTTTCTCTATCTCAAAGGGAGAAAGGAACACAACCCAACCTCAAAACATCCCTTTTGTAAACTTTTACACTAACACACATTTCTACCAAATATTCATAACCTTTGTGTATATGGTCTCATGAATCAAAAGAAGTACTTAGAGCAAAAGTTTCAGAGCAATGACTGAAAGGATTTGCAGATCCTATCACAAATGTACCTTTCTTATCCATGCAAGGGTTTGTGAGTATTTTTATCAAAAAAATTACTCAGGCCAGTAGATCACACCTACCTTCTAAAAGCAAATTCAAAAAGCAAGCAGTCATGCACTTTCATGGAGCAGAAACTCCTTTTACGTATGAGTAGTCTTCACAAACTGACCTTCTACACAATTCCCATCAACTGCAAACTGGATGGACCTGGCAGACAAATGTGCTAAAGGGTGACTTTCGTTCATTTCCTCATCTGTCAGAGCCATGTTTCTAAACACCTCTAAAAGCATCTCAGAGAATGTCTGCTTTGGCATCACTGCAATATTTATGGCTATTTTGTTAGCAGATACAGAATATAATATAAAAAGATATTTCATTGCCATTAGCTGGGTGAGTCATTTCCTTTTGTTTCCTTCTTCCTGCCATGAAAGTGTATTTTGTCTGAGGATATAACAAGTGAATACAAAGAATACCAAAATTCTTCAAGGAAGGGGGAACAACACACATATTCATGCACAGGGGTATCAGAAGTAGAGAAACTTCTAACAAAAATGTCCACAAAATCCTAGCTGTAGCATGGCTTAGGCACAGGAGTGATCCTTTGATTTGCTTTCTCACCCCTTGCTCCAGCCATGGAGCAGTAAGTCAACATCAACTCACCTGCTCACTATTGGGATGCAAAGGAGTTCAGCCCTAAGCCAGAAATGATAAAATCTTCAAATATAAGTCCTTAAAGGCATATAAATTATAAAATAATTACCAAGATCATTAAGTTGGCTTGTAGGATCTCCACACCAAAACTCACGATCTCCTTAGTGCGTAGGAAGAACAGCAAAGAGCCAAAAGCGGTGGTGGCGTGAACGGTGGTTGCAAACAGCCAGTAAATAGAAAGCAGAGGTTAATGTGCCTCACACTCTGAAGGTCCCTGCCCCCTCAGTCTTGCATCCACTTTTCATCTCCTACAGTTTTGCTTTTCTTCTTACAAGCCCATCTTTCTACTTGCCAGTATATGAATCATCTCGTCTCTTCTTGACTAATGGCACATATATATCTAGCACTTTTCCTACAGAAATTCAAGAGTACTTCTGAAGGCTGAGAGATATTCACTTTCCAAACTTGTATGTGCAATTGCTCCTCAATTCAATACGGGTTTCATGCAGTACATTTTTCTATTTGCTGCTATACACAGATTCCAGAATATTTGATGGACAACAGAATAAGCTAAGGCAGCAATTCCTTTGTACGTATGAAATATTTACCACTTCTGCGGCTGAAATACGAGGCTCAGCTAAGAAAACACCGTAGTTTTAACCAGGGAAGGAATTGCACCATGCTCAGTGGAAAAAGGGAAACTATTAGTGTGAGAAAGACGAGCACAGCACAGCCTTTAACTAAGTTCTCACACAGAATGTATGTGCCACAGAAGTCCCGTGTAACTCTGTAGCTGAGAGCACATGGACTTTCAGGGTGGAATGTGATTCCTAACGGCTGCGTCTGACATCACTTTGACTCCGTGACTCAGTATCAACCACACTGTCATATGGGAGGTTCGGATCAGAAAACACACACACACACATGCACACACACACTCACAACAGCAACTCATTCACTGTTCTTTACAATTCGGATTTAACCCAATTCTACAGTAAAAGATAATATTTGATGTATGATTGTTGAGTTTGCATTAGCAAAGAGTGAACAGCGAATCAAAAAGCAGTGACCTTTTCCTACGGAAGAGGAGGGAGAACCTCCTGGTGTTTAGGCAGCAGCATCCATCACCAGGTGCAGTCCCAGGGTGATTCTTCTCTCAGTTTTCCCTTTGTTCCTTTTCTTGCAGAGGCCGTTACTGTCCTTGTAGCTCCTTGTTATCTCTTTTATCTTTTCCCCATACACAGGATGTTTTGCATATGCTGGATACATGGTCTTCTTTCTATTAATTATGCCCTGAAAACAACCCCCCCTCGTTGCCAAGGTTGAATTTCTTTAGCGATCAGTAGCTGACTGTATGTAGCTCTGGAGCCTCAAGCATCTTCCTGTGCTTCTGCTACAGAACTCGCCCGCTCTCTTCATGTGGGAACACTTTCTCTGTGGCTCTTTATCCTCTACAGTAGGTCTTAAATTTGCTACAAAACACTAGAAAATGCTTGATCATATGCAGAACTGTATGGGATGGGTTTGCTGTACTCTTCTAGTCTAAGCAGCAATGACATAGTTGCCCATAACAGCAGAAGGTTGTGCTCTTGAGGTCCCTTCTAAGTCTATTCCTTTGATCTAAATAACTATACATCATGTGCCCCTATAAATAATTTTTACCTATAGTTTCTCTGACAGTAGAGTTTTTCCACGGTATTTATCTATGGCCTTGATGGATGAGGCAGCTGATCACTGCTCCAAGATCTTGATGCCAGGTTGGTAGCAGAGATTGGCCTGAGGTGCCAGGACAGACCTCCACCAGACAGTGGCAAAAAAGACACTGTATGAAGCTGCTATTGGGAACTGCCAAAAATGTGCTGAAAAAGTTTGTTAAACTTCCTCTATTACATTTGCACATCTATTTGAATAAATAGCAAATGTCTAGTTAATGGTCCAGTAACTGAAAGAATAAAAAGCCCATCTTTAAAGGCTCTTTAGAGAAGAAAATATCTCAAGTCAGATGGAGGTTTGAGGCAGTGCTCTTAATGTCCTTTCTAGATCTCTGAAACACTTTATCAGTCTAAGCCTATCAATGTGTCTCTGCTTCCACCATTAAACAGGCAAATAAATCAACATTTTCCTTTTACATTTTCCCCTGAGGTCCAGTGATTGCTGTTGCTGTTGCTGAACTGATTCAGTGGAGCAAAACATTAGCAAAAATGATTCTGTGCTCTCAGCTTTATCTTTTCTTCCTGAGAGCAGAAGAATTTGCAAGTATTAATAGGACATGCAGCTTGCATGTTATAGGATAATGCACGCCAATGAACACTGATGGTGTTGGGAGAGGTGACGTGCTACCTTTGCAGCTGGTGTGTGATATGCAGGAATAACCAGCCAGGAGTTCTTATCCTTTATCTCACTATCTTTTTACTGAAATTCATTGTCGCGAGTAGCCCACTTTCACCTCTCAGTTGGCTGACTCAGCATTTGGTCATACATGAGATATTCTCTATTGAATACTGACTTAACCTGTCATTTTAGTAGACGTGCATTTCTAGCCATCACATTATTATATGGAAATAACTAAAAAGAAAATCCAGACTCAAACCTTCACAAAGGAAGATGAGTTACATTTAATGTGTGCGGTGGGCCTTACTGAAAGCATTAGTTTGATGATTTCTCCATCAGTGACCAAAATTCAAGCCAGCCAGCTTTCGTATCCTCTTTGACACAACTCACTTTGTAGTCTAATAACTGGAGAACTATCAATGGAGGAAGCTACCCACCTTCCTGACGGCAACTCGATTTAGCCAGAGCCCACCTTTGGAGGTGTCTATTTCTCTCCACTAACGATAGGAGCTCTGTAAGAAAACTCCGCTCCCAATATAGACACTCTAATTAAGTTTAGGTTAAAGAAGTATAGGCCACTTTTTTCATGCACGTATTATATTCACAGAGAAAAGTGATCCACTCCAGAATCTTACACCATAAGATGTGTGAAACCTTTACATTTCCAGCTGAACTCCAACTCTTCTCTGTCTTCCACCAACATTATGTCAGATGTGCGAAATACTATAACTGAGCTGCATAATATGTCTGAGCATAAAGATTCCTCTGTGTGTTTCACCGTAGCATTGTTTCTTTATTCCAGCTCTGAAGTATCCTACAACTCCTTTTTTTCCACAAAACGTTCAATAAATTTGAGCTTCGTTTATTTCAAAAAGACGGTCTCCTTAGAATTCACTACTTATGGTTTTATTTTCCTACTGGAAATACAATTTCATTTTGCAAATTACCTCATTATTAGCAATTTGTAGGGTGATTGCTGAGAGTTTTCAGTAGCTTCTTAACAAAAATAATAGCATAGAGTCATAAGATTTGTAGGAAGAGGCAATACCTTTATTAGACTGCCCACATATCTAGAAAAAAATGAGAAGCTTTTAGCATAACATCTCTTTGTATCTTGTCTTGCATCTTGATCAGACCTTGTGTTTCTAAACTATATACTTTTAAAGAACCTAACAAAAAGCTCTCAGCAATTACTCTACAAATGGATAGTAATAAGGCTGTTTGCAAAGTGAAATTGTGTTTCCAGGAGGAAATAAAAACCTGATATGCCGAACTCGAAGCAGAGCTGTTCCTTCAAAATAATTGAAGGTCAAATTTATTGAGCAATTTTTCTGATGACCTAATGAAGTGACCTTGTGCCTGAAAGCTTGTGCATTTTTTCCATCTATAGACTAGTCTCATAAAAATACTGTCTTTCTTATGGGCTTGAAATTTCTTGAATCTTAGACCATCACAGCTACAGTATTACGACTACTAAATAATAGCATTGCATTATAAGTAGTTAAATCTATGTCAGCCCACCTGATTTGGGAGTGTCTTCATATCAAGTCAATTAGGAAATAACAGCCAAAGGGTCTATTTCATGGTTCATTTGGTTCTGATCTCTAAGGGCAAACTATCTAACTAAATTATTCAGAGCACTGTCTGGAAACACCTCTCTAATCCTCAAGTCCCCACAGAGGAGATAATGTTTTAACCAACTTCCTTCAATATCTTAATAACTGAATCTATTCATATTTCCTTCAGGCTGACAAAGAAGGACAAAAAAATATTATTAGGTATTCAACACTTCCTTAGCCATCAGCTGCTACATGTAATCTGGGGGTGGAATTAGCACATCGTGGAATGATGCCTCCAAAAAGAGAAAGATTCATGCCCCTGTGACATAACCGAGTCCTTCACTTAGTCCAAAAGTGAACTTTAGCAAAATTAAAACACAGCTTCAACCTCTTTCAGCTGCACCCCACATGTATCGAGAAGAGAGGGTTAAGGCACGGCACCAGTTCCCAGCACTGAGGTTAAATGAGAGTGTCCCTCACCCAGAAGTCCAAATCGGACACAAGGAGCTCATAACCCCGGCACTGGCAGAAATTCCCAATGAAAATCTCAAGCTCTGAAAGCAATTTTATTGTTCAGCAACTGGCAGATAGCTCACCAGCGAACCTTTTTTTCTCAGACCAGAACATTTCAAGAGATGCCAAAGGCCAGCCCAGAACTTATAGTTCCAGCTCCCAAGCTTTTGTGTTGTCACCCTAACAGTGGCCATAATTCTTCATAATGGGACTGGGTTCCCCTTGCTTCTGTTTACAAAATAACTTGTTGGCCTGAGGGAGGAGTTAGGCAGTTTAAAGTCATAGTTTAATTTCCTTTGTAATTGCAAGTTGATTGCTAGTATAAATTACCTTGCATGCATTTTGGCCCTTTGCCAGACATTTCCTAAAGTGGATAATCTTAAATTAAAAGAGTGGTATCAATCACAAGGCATTGCTATGTTGGAATCTCACATATCATTCATATCAACTACCAAGCTAGCAGACTTACTAAAAAAAGAAAAACACCTTGGATGCTTTTCCATGAATGTTTGATTTATTTTAAAATTGGATTAATGCAACTTTAACCAAAACACTTCAAGAAATTTTCTTAATTTCAGGGGATATGTTTTGTATTTTTAAGACGAAAGATAATGACTGTAAAACATTTACATGCTTTCTGCCTTCCGTGTCTCAAACTCTGAATCCTTTAAGGAATCAGAAACCCCCTTTCTAATTCTTTAAATTTCTTTTAAAAATGAGTGATTTCTTAATTTTCTTGATGAAGGGTTGTCTCTTAACATCTAGTTCATTCTCCCCAGTTCCTAAAGACCACACGTATGTCCAAGGCCCACACAAGCAAGAGGACAACACACACCTGAAAATGTAAAACGTTATGCTCGAGGCAAGCATTTCACAGGAAAGGTAGCTAGGGAAGTCTGTGTTCAGCCAGGCTGAGGACAATGACAAGCTAAATGAATTCTTCTAATCTTTCGGACCCTTCTTAGTTTGTTTTGCCAGCGTCCACGCTAGTTTTCTCCTGGACTGTTCTCTCCGACAGCCTCTGCAGCAGTCACGGCAGCCTGTGCAGACAGCTTGCAAGAGACACCCCTTCGCAGGTACCTTGCAGAGAGCTTGTACAAGTGGCTGTCACTTGGCTCACCAGCTGTGAGCCTTTCTGTTCCAAATATCTGGGTGATATTCATCTCACCTAACTTCAAATATCTATGTTGTAGATGTATCTTAGCTAGTCACTCTCATTATGGTCAGCAGAAAAAAACAGGTACAGTTCAGCTGAGACGTCCTAGATACCTACTCTAAGATGAACCCTACAAATACCCATTCTCTTTTATAGGACAGAAACTTGGGATAACTAACTCATATGCAGATATCCGTGTGATAGACCTTTGCAACTAGGTGTGGGGAACCATTTCTGTCTCTGACTACTGCAAACCCTGTGGGGGTCTATGACGTGTTAAAATTGTCCTAACCCGGGAGAGGAGCCACAGAGCTCAATGGAAAATCTGTAGACATGGATAGGAAAATTACATTTGTAGAAGACTAACCAGGGGTGGTCGTAGGCAGATGCAACCCTGTGCCTGTCTCACAAAATGACCTTACACTGCTCATGTTTCTACACAGTTGCATGCATCAGGCCTCTCCATCATACCCTGCCTAAGCTGTTTCCAGGTAAAGCTGAGCCTAGGGATAAGGCATTCACAGGTTTGAGCATGTTTCTTGCATGAGAAGAAGCAATACTGCGTATGATCCAAACGATGGTGCAGAGGTTACACGAGACTACTTGTCTCTGTGAAAATTGATATTTTAAGCCCATTCATTATTTATTAATTGAGGAGAGGTACAATCTAGTGACACTTCACTCTGAGCATTCCCTATACTAACTTTTAAATTGCCAAATTTCAATGTCCCTTCTGCCAATCAGGTGTGAAACCAGCTGCATTATGCTGAGATAGAAACAAGAGTGGGTGCATCAGGTCTCCACTACTCGGTCAGAATGTTCAGCCAAGCAGAAATAAGTCACTTTAACCTCAACAAACCATATCTAGCTAAAAATAAAAGAAAATGAAAAGATATGTGCATTCTCAGTGTCCTTTGTGATACTTTTCAAGATAAGGCATCATACACACAGATGAGCCTGTTGGACAAACACACCATATCCCGTTGTTATATTATTGTCAAGGCTCTTCCTTGCAGTGCTTTAATAAGGCATTGCCCAGGATATGTAACAGGAAAGAGTAGGGGGCATTAAAAAAACCTGTATTTTTCTGTTACATAAACAAATGCCTTGTTTTGCAGTCTTAAATCAGAAGTTCAGAGTTTTTGCAGCACCATCTAGTGAGACTAAAGAGGTTTTACTCAACTTTTCAGAAACTCCAGCCTGTTCCCTCTTTACATTTGCATTTCTTTTTAATCATGATCTCCTTATAGTCTTTCGGGCCAACAAGCTGTTGAAGAAGGTGCTTTTGGTGCACACAATAGTCCTTTTTACATTTCTTTCTGAACTGCATAAAATCCCACAGCTTTGCCGAGCTGAAAAACCACAGAGCTTTCATCAAGCCCTGTTATTAATGAACTGCCTCCTAGCAAGTGAGCTGTGCCTCTGATCTGTACCTTGTTTTGAAAGAATACACTCTGCAAGCAAAGAACAGATGTGTGTTTTATTGGATATGAAGGATGTTCTCAGATGTAGGCATATGTGTTGTCATTCCTACCAGGAAGTGTTGCAGATGATATTTTCTATAAGACCACATCTATACACTCAGCTCTGTGCCAGACACATGCAAGATCTGTATGCAAGATATCCTTCCTGGCCCAAAGATGTTGCTGGCAAACAAACCCCAGTCTGATTCCAAGCCAGTTAAGATGGCGGTCATCTTTTCCTAAGCTGCCCTGTCTCTTAAAAGTTTCCCTGTGCCTAATTAGGATTAAAACTGTTTTGTTTTCTTCATCTACTCATCCCTGGTTAAAAAATCCTTGGAGTACTTTCACCCAACTGAGCCAATGTGCAGAATCAGAAGCATTTCAAAAAAGATTTCCCATACCACCTCTTAAAATAATGTTTTTGACCAATAAGAAAATAAATCCCCCCCCTTCAGAACTTTCTTTCTGAATTCTTTCATGTCACCAAGAGCTGTACATCACTGACACCAAAAATAACAGATTCCAAATGAAAGCAACTCACCTGCTTCTAACAGCACATAAGCACATACTGGTAAGTTATGTGGTTGTTGGAAAAAATGATCCCACTGTAGGAAAATGGAAACAAAATTACATAATTCATTATATAAAACCTATGATGTTATTTTATGTTCTTATCTATATCTGCTATTAAAACAGTTGTAAGACGACACGGCCTTTCCTCTCTTATCTGAAGCTGAAGGCTTTTGTTCCCCACTTACACAATGGCATCCTCTCCTCCGATAGGATTTCTTCAGTGAGCTGATAGAGGCGGGCTGCCTGCACCGTGGCTCCATGGGTTTCTGTCTCCTGCACTCTGTGTACCTGAGCGTTTCTCCTGTTGTCATGTCACTGCTGTTGCATCTTCATTGTTGAACTGCTGCAAGCTGGAGCACAAAGCATCACTGGTTTATCTTTAAGTCACTTTCAGTTATAGAATCATAGAATCATAG
>NW_009204819.1:0-69731 GCF_000690835.1 Fulmarus glacialis
CCTTCCTTTCTATCGCTTCACAAAAACATCAGCCAGACCAGCAACACTATATAAATACAATAAAATAATGATGATAATGGATGATAGTAATGATTAAAAATTCATATCCCCTCTAGACATGAGATCAGGAGATATTCACAGCTTCCCAATTTGACTCAGAAGGGACGAGAAGAAGATGTAGCAATATCGAAAAGCCAGGCAGAGAGCCACAATTGGGGAAAAAGCAACAACAACAAAAAGAAAAACAAAGACGAGTTCAAGGAATCCCTGGAGAACTCCAGCTTTTGAAGTCCCTTGCATGCACTCACAGCAAGGAGCCCGTGACAGCTGCTGCCATGTGTTTGATACCCTCCCGGCTCCAGTTTTGTCATTTACCAAGCTATCCTGTCATCAGCCAGCACAGAAATAGAGCGTGTGTTACCCCAGGTCCCATCTTCGTTCCTCAAAGCCTATTCGTAGATCAGAGCTGTTTCAAATGCAAGTATGAAGAAACAGACACACTATCAAAGTAGTACTCTGGGCTTTTCCCCTTGCTTTGCTGATGCTGTAAGAATTGGGCAAACATTTCCAGATGAAAAACATTTTTAGTTAAAAAAATGAGGAAAAAATCAACTTAAAGTGCAGAACCTGCAACTTAGTGATATCAAGTGAATTATTTTATTTTTACTAAGTTGCTCAGGTTTTAAAAAGGCAAAAAAAAAAATCTGTAGAAGTGAAAAATTACACTATAAGATTTTGTTAATGTCTTTATGCCTTGTCTGTATTGTTAGACTAAGTGGCTGCTAACAGATACAGAATTATATTTGCACTCTAAGTAGTCTTCTCACATCTCACTGGTTGGCTTCTATTTCATGCAGGGGTCTGGTCAGTTTTCTGACTTATTGTCATTGCCCATCCAGACGTACTCTTCTTCCCTTCCACCTTTAAAACTCAAACAGTGATCCCAGCAGGAAGTGGGAGAGATTGTTGGAGTGGTTTTTTTGTTTTGTTTTGGGGTTTTTTTGTTCGTTTTGTTTTCCCCCCAAACCCAGAAATTGTCCTGTAAGTCAGAAATGCCTCCTAGAAGGCAGATGTAAGTTTATATATCTTGGAGACAGACAGAATGTGTATCCTCTTTTCCATCCATCAATGAAATTCTGAGCTACCAGCCACTAACACTGGCACTTTCCCGTAAATGCTTTATTGGTGCATAAATGCTCATCATAATTGAAATTTTATTTGTATTATTTTCATATCAAACCTATTTCACATTTAGCAGTCACACATCTCCAGAAATTCTTAATTTAAGGGAGCAATTGCATTTCCAGTGAAATTAGAATACCAAAGTTGGAGATTCAGGAGTTACAAACAAAATCCAAACAGTGTAATTCCCGCTACAAGTTATGAAAAATATCCTCTCTAAACCCAAGACATTTTCATTGCATTAAAAATGTTAGCAAAGCTCTAGTATTTTAAGGCTTTGGTTTGTAGGTTGTTAAGAAATATGCCTACATATATAAACAGCCCCAGTAGTATAAATCAAGTAAGTGTAACATTAACCAAACTGGGAACTTATACTCAGCAGTATTTCATTGAACACACAAGAAAGGACAATTTCCAGGCAAAACAAATAATTTCTTTAAATGTTTTTCTCTGTATATCTAAGGAATCATCAGATTAATAAAAAACCAGCAGACTGTCTATGGGGTTTATGTCCCTATAAAAACATGTTTCAGAGAGCCTAATTTATTTTGTTATGACAAAAGCAGTTGTTATTAAACAATTGCAATTTGATTTTATGCTTTCAAGAGGAGTATTTATGTACAAAACTAGTGTGCTGCAGAAGTCTTGTTAGCTTTACTGAAGTGTGCATGCATAATATATAGTTGCTGGAAGTGAAAGAGAACTACTAAACTAAACAGGTGGGAAAGAGCTGGAAAGAAAGAAGGGAGGGAGAAAAAGACTAAAGTGTCTTTAAATGTTGTCAAAGCTATATTAAAAGTCTGTACATATATATATATATAAAACATGTAATGTCCTTGGCTGTACCAAAGTTTTTTGTTGCTAAAGGCAGATTTAGAAAAATAAACTTTTCAGTAAAAAATCCATCTTCTCTTCTTAGCAGAAATATCTTAGCAGATATTCCACCCTATGCTGCTGTTATTTCATCAGGGTGTCACAGACATCTTCTAGGAAATTTGCCAGAGTGTTTGAAGACTTTTTGATTTGTTGGACCCTTTCTTTTCTTCCACACTTCCTTTTCACCTTTTTTTTCCTCCCAGGATTCCAATTTCTAATTCCCAATCAGGGCACAGACTCATGTGAAGGAAATGTTTATGACAGACGGGATACCAGCCTGCCCAGCCATAACTTTACTTACTTTTATTTTTTCTTTTTATTTCTTTTTATCCTAGGATATGTTTTCTTACAAACATATCAAACTCTTATAAGCTGTACACAGTGCTTCCCTAACATGCATTTTGGTAATCAGTCCATGCTGCACTAGAGCTATCGATCTACTGGTCTTGTCCTCCTCTGTCCTGGTTTTTCCACCCCTCTTCTTCTCTGGATTGGGAAGGAAACACCAGCAGAGTGGATACAAGGGGAGCTTGTAGAGGATTATAACCTTGAGAAGGGCAGATTCTCCCCCAGAAAGAGAGGAACAGACAGGTGATATCATTATTGGGATGGCAGCATCACAGTCATGAGCAGTCATTAACAGACATTTAAAAAAATATATTTTACCCAGTCCCCTTGAGATTAGGCCGCTCACTAGAGACAGGCAGATATAAACACGATGATGCTGAGAAACAGCAAGTTATAGGATATTCTGGAATGGACTTGTCTTTCCCCATTAAAATTTTTCTCCTTTGTATAAACACATGCCACAATTTTAATTGGAATGGGGAAAAAAATGAGTCTTCCCCTTCTAAGCTGAGCAATTTTGTTGCTTCAAGAAGTTCATTTACCATTGTCCTCCTTCATGAACTCCAAGGGAGAATGAGATGAATTTTCCCTCCTAACTGGCTGTGGTTCGAAAAGTTTGGTCACTGAAGGACCTTTTACATTTATTTTAAACTCTAACTTTTCATAGCTTTTTAGATTTCCAGATATCAGGCGTTGGCACAATACTTCTACTTCTTTTTTTTTTTTTTTTTTTTTTATTTGAGGGGCATGCTGAAGAGCAAGTTAAAAACAAGTTAAGAAGAATAGCATAATACTAGAAAGGTAGAAAAAGAGTCACAGAAATTTCTTCTAAAGCTGGAAAAAGGTATGATTGTGGGATTCAGAGAGCTCAATCTGCTTAACTGATCAGAAAAGAAGAGTGAGAGGTGACTTGGTTGAAATATGTAAGTATCTTCACAGAGACGAAGTATGGTGCATAAAGAACACTTTAATCTTTTGGTGAAAGGCATGACCAGAGCCTGGAAACTGAAATCAGATAAGTAATAGTGAGAAATTTGCTACGTGCATACTTGACAAAGAGATTGACTAAGAAATTCTTGAGGAAAATGTGGAGCCTTCATCACCTCTTCAAAGCCATGATTCAATGTCTTTCCTTAACCAAATCTTACTTTATGCTCTGAAATTGTGTGTTACAAGGGGAACTGGGAGGAATTTAATGTCCTGTGATATAAGAGCCCAGACATATACATCTCAGTCCCTTTTAGCCTAGACAAATCTGGGACTCATTTCAAAGACGAGTAAACTAAACATTGGAAAATACAATTTCATCCTGCATTATCAATCCTGTAGCTGACATTGTGAAGATCAGTTCCATTGCTCAAGGCCTCGACATTGCAAGAACATGGCTGAAAACACAGCAATTTTACGAGTGTATATCACCTTCCATCTCTTGAACCCCCAGGATATAATCAACCAAGGTGTCATTTATTGATTTTTTTTAAACTATTCATGGTGATAACGTGATAGAACTAGAATACCCTCTCATGTTTTTAGACATAAAACTACATTGAAAACTAGATGGTAAAATTTGCAAGCTATAAATATTAGGCACTACTGATTTCCACAAAAAAAAAAAATCAGTGAAAAGTGATGCACTTCTGAATGACTATCACTGGGCCACCTACATGGTGGAGGGGAGCAACTATTTAACAACACACATTAAAAAAATTTGTAAAACACTCAGTTCATAAAAAATAAGAATAGCATGTCCAAAAAATAAAAATAAGCATGTCCAGCTGAAAATGGAGTGGGAATATAGTTAGAGAGAATGGAGTCACAAATTGGAGCAATCTGTTATTAAGAAATAAGTTGAGAATTTTCAGGCTTCTTTTTTTTTCCCACAGAATAACAGAGATGAAGAAGAATCTAAATTATTTAGACTGCCTCCAGGCTACGTATGGGGAGCACTATTTTAAAAAGCTTGGGTTTGTGCTCTGGGATTTTATTGAAAGGACAAAATAAAACCCAGTTCTCTGGCTGGTAGCTCATTAGCTGCAGCCAAGGATCTGGGCCATTACCTGTGACCTGATGATTTATTAGGGAGCACTATGAAAATGCTGGAGACCTGCCATGGGTTTGCAATATAATGTGGAGCTACCTGCTGCACACACATCCCTCCCTCTGGGTTCCATCTACCCAAAAACTAATATCAAGCTTTGTGGTAAAAAAATGCTGGGGCTGCCGGGTAAGTGACATGGAGGAGGGCAGCATTCCAGAGGGCCAGATTAATTTCCCTAGGGATCCCCTGCTTGTAAAATCCCATAAACAAAATGTCACTTTTCATTCGCTAAGCCACTTTGATTGCTAACAGCAAACACATGCCTTACTTTGGCATAAAGCTCTGCACCATCAAATTAAATAATGTTGGGTTGTTGGGTTTTTTTTTTTTCCCCCCTAACAATCTGTCTCACACATTCCTTGGCTGCCTTTAAAAGTCACTTGTAAAGTTTCACACTTGCATGCTGCAAACAGCAAAGCTGGAAAGCTCGGTATCTCCAAGGATCAACAAGCTTTGAATCATTTTGGTTCAAATGGGGTGAAGCAAGTCCAGCAATTGACAACTGCCATCTCATGGTGATTGCAAGAAATGAAAATGAAGGTCTCCAGATGTTTTCTGATGGTTGAGTGGGAGCATCACTTGAAGGCCTGATAAAATTACACATTGCTTACACTTGAAGATATCAGGGATTCAGTAAAAGAAATTACAGGTGAAATACTGTGAGGTCACTACTGGCATAACAAAAAAACTGGATCCTAACATGCTATAATATCAGTGTGCTCCTTAGTGTCAGCGCCCAGCTATCTTCAAAAGAGTATACTAATGCCAGCTGAAGCAGTGTATCAGAGAGTCGGGTTGACAAAGCCTAAATCTGTACTGAAAACCTGGCTTACAGAGGAAAAAGCACAATATAGGCACCCTGCCAGGTTGAGTTCCTACAGCAGACACCTGGTCATGCAAAATAATTCTCAAAAAAATAAAGGAGTGTTACTGTGCGAGGCACTCTTGGAAATCAGAAGTTTCTGGGAAAAGAGAACAGGTTTTGAAGAATTTCCTTAAAGTAAAAGAAAAATTTATTAAAATCCTAATAATTTCAGAAGAATACTCAGAATAAAATGTTTATACTTAGGGCAACATTAATCTCCATATCGTTATGTGGGTGTAATGGGAAACATATTCCTGGGACCTCCAGGTCCTAATTATCTCAGACTGCTTTGCTCCAAGAGAGGGCGAAATATCCTGGGCTCCGCTGGTCTCCCTGTGGGAAGGAAACAAGTCTGGAAACACAGTGGTTTCTTTTGGAGCAGAAATTAGATGTTTAAACAGTTCTAGGAATAATTCTTACCTGATCAGAGCTAAAACATACCTTCAGACTGACATGGGAAACCTTGCACCTCTCCATCAGCCCAAACTGTGTCTCCTCCCCTGTACTCCTTGAAAAGCAGTGAGTGGGTCCGTCTGTTCTGCACAGTCTTTACTTGAGCATCTGAGTGCCACCGCAGATTTCAGTTCAAACCAAGCATACATCCACTCTGCCATATTAACTACATGGTGCTCCAATTACCAGTGCTCTCTGCCACACAAATCTATTCATACTATAAAAGTCATTGGCTGATACAAATCTTCAGTGTCCAAAAAGACACATTCAGTTCACTTCATGTATTTTAGTAGGCTTTTTTCCCCCCTTCTCAATTAAAACAAAAAAAAAAAACCAGTGATAATACAAGTTGAACAGAGGTAGAGGTTGGTATTATTACATGGACACAAATTACATTGAGTGCTGATTCCAATATCTAGCACTAATTACTCCCACCACCTTATTGAGAAATAATTAGTGAGCATCCGCCTGAGAATCGTAGCCCTGATTCTTCTCTTTCCTACAATAAAATTACTCAGGCTTTACACCAGTATAACTAAGCAAAGGATTACCATCATTGCCTACAGTTTTAAAACTCCTCTAGCTTGCCGAATGAGCATAGTTTTTCAATGCAAGATATCAAGAACTGATTTTCTTGGGAATTACAGAGCATAGAACCTGAAGACAGATACACACTTAGCAGTAAGCCCAAGATTACCTATTTGTACTGGTAACAGAGAAGTAATAAAAAGAAGGAAACACTTAGCTTAAACTTTGAGCATATAGAATGATCATGCATGTGGAGGGGGAATTCAATTATGTAATGAAATGGCATTTTCAAAATAGCAAGCATTTCCTTTTCATGCCCTGATGCTTTTTCTCTGATACTTGTTTCTTCAGTTCATTTTCAGCCCCCACCTGCCACTGGAGCAGCAGATAGACCTAGTCAATAAAGGTTTCAGGATCAGCCTGGCAAGCCAGGAAACCTGGGTTCTACCCCTGCTGCAGCCATCTGCCTCTGTAGACAATTGGTCTTCAGTGCTGAACACAAGGATCTGATTTTGCCACCCTTATTCAGCTTTATCTTAGAAAAGTGCACTTACCAAGAAAATAGACTCAGATACCTGAAACTGCAGCAAAACATCCCAGTTGGAAAGGGAGATCTGTCAAGCCTCTGCCACTTCTGACCCTTGAGGCACTTACCTTTGTAAATGTCAAATACCTCTGATGTTTTTTGTGCCCATTTGTAGCATTGCCAGGAATTGCCCGAGTATTTAATGTCAGGAGCCGCAAAGTTAACCCTACATCTAAAACATAAGCTGCGCACCTTCACTTCTCACTCAGCTAACTGGTCTTTGGCAACCATGGCAGTCTCAGTTCTCAGATTACAATTAGCCATTTGAGCCTGGTGCGGAAGAGAGAGGAGAGAGTGGTGGTACCTCTCCAGCTATTAGCTTGGTGGCTAGTGCTGCTATGAAAAGCAGGAGAGTCCCAGACCCTAACCCATCCTTCACCTGTGTGAGTTTGAACCCCCGCTCCCTGCATGCATGCTCTAACTACTAGCCTAAAGCATAGTTCAGTCGAGAGTTTTTGTGCCCATGCTTATCAAAGTAATGTTGATTTGCTTGGAACTATGAAGAGGTTAATGAGCAGAAAGGGGTTTTTTTGCATTGAGCTGCAGATAAAACAATATCACAGCACTGAATTCCACTTGACTGTTTTGGAAAGGTTGGCATCAGCAATTTACCAGTCTCAACAGTGAGCTCTGAAATCTGGGCAAACTATTTCTGGATTTCCATTCATGCTGTGTGACAACCTTCCCTCAGTCATACTCATGCACATTTGCATAGGCACATGCAAAATATATTCTATAGCCTTCCACACCACATATCACAAATCCACCAAGTTTCTTCTTTTTCTAGCAAGTCATATACCTACTTGTCTCAGAGATCCTTCTCTAAGGCATATCAAGATCTGACTTCTCTCCCTTTTTCAGTAAGGGGTGGTTTGCAGACACCGATCAAGCCAATTTGCTGTGCCTGGTTCAAACCCCCCAAATGATTAAGCATTCTTAGGTAACCTTACTGCTAAATTCCATCTCATCTTTCATTACAGGATAGAAATTTGGCAAATGTAAAAGTTACAGGGTCCTCCGACATCTAGATTGCCTCGGTCTTAGCAAAGGAAACATAACGGATCTGATTAGGTCATGAGACCATGCCTGGCCTCTTCCCTCCCTAATTTTCCACTCCCCTCCAATCTGCTAAGCACAATTTCACATCACCCTCAAAGGACATGGTAGCAAGAGAGGCCAAATAACTTCTCTTAGCTAGAAGGTAAAAAACCAAGTGAAACAAAAAGGTAATGGAACGGGCTCTTTTTGGCTGGCCTTCTGCTGGTGGATAAATATCAGGGGACAAAACACAACTATCATGTGGATGGGGAGGAAGATGGCAAACATAAGCACCCTGCCATTTCTGGGATATATATGTCACACCAAGATGTATTTTTGAAGTATGAGGGAGCAAAATACAGTTTGTTCAATATTGTCAGTAAATCTAGGTCTAAAGTGTTTCATGGAAATAGAGCCAGCTGGGAGCTTTTTAAGGACGTGTTACATTTCCATTGCTATTTGTAGAAATTGATTATTCAGGCAGATTTCTGAATCCAAAATTTGTGATTTCCTTCCTCCACTCATTTTTCATACAACATTTCTTGACATTTCAAAATTAAGAGGGGAAAACTTTTTGTCTCAACTTTGTTTTCAAATAGCAGAGCCAAATGACAAACATGAAAGGATAGAAACAGGCTGTTTTAGAGATGTTGGAACAAGCATTTTGTGTGTTTGTTTCAAACTGAACATTTTAAAAATCTTAAGTCATGACAGGAAAATTATTTGAGGACTCAAAGATTTTGAGATGGGAAAGCAATTTCCCCTCCTAGTCCCAGTGAATCAACTGTTCAGAATACAGCAGCTATTTTGTACTCTTCCATTGCACTCCTCCCACACCCAAACTCAAATAAATAGAACCAGGTTCAAATCTTTCCTAAACATCCATTTTTTACTACATATCTAATGCAAAAAGTACCTGAGAAGACTGTGTATTGACTTTACTCATCGAGTCAAATGAAGATGATCAGAAATGCCTTTTGCTGAGGTCCTCTGGTTGTCCTCACACACCCAACTTTCAATCACAGTACACTTTGCAGCCACACAGACTCTAGAAGCATTATACCATTGACAGTCTAGATATTTTCCTCTTCCCAGTCCCATCATGTTTTGATGTTGATTCCCACCCCTACCTCCCCAACAAGGGAAGAAAAGGCACAAAATGTCCCAAACATTTAAAGTAAAAATTCAGGACCTCATCCAAGCAGACACCAGAACATGAGATTTACTGCCAAACTGGCAGGAGTTTTCAGTCCTAAAAAGCTCTGGTTAAACTCAAGAGAGAGAAATTTTTAACTGGCCTTTCTCCTCTCTGACTTTCATTTCTCAGCAAGCTTCACCTGCACTTTGAGGACTAAACCAGAGCAATTAGCTTTTAGCCCTAGCTTTTATAGCTAATTGCCCTTAAGGCAACTGCAAGGATTCCCAGGTGTCAGCTTTCTGTGGTGTTTATGCAACTCCCAGAAGAGAGCAAGCAGAGAAACTAAAATAGAAAAGTTCTTCAGCAGACATACACATAAAATGGAAGCTTAAAAAACCAACAGGGCACAATGATCATTAATTTTCTATGTATATCACATTCACTCACTGAATTATACAATGTGATAGCATTACAAGCAGAAAAAGCTTCTTAAATACAAGGATTAAAAAAAACTCCTCCAATTTCTTCAGCCCCACAATGACCCCTAAATGGCAGTTTAAATCCTTTAGCCACCAATTAAATTATATTTTTAAAGCCCTTGAGAGGGTTTTGGTTTTGTTTTTTCTTTCTCTTTTGTTTTGTTTTGTTTTGTTTTGTTTTCTCTCTTGACATTCATCTAAGAAGCCTATGTCTGAATCAGAGCCTTTTTTGTCTGAAACAGAGGTCACCGTACTTTGCAGGAAACAATTTTCTGCTGCCTCGAAGGGGAAAGTTTCCTTTCAAACCACTGTAGGTGAACTCGCTTATTTATGCCAGTAGGAAATATGACCACATATCTGGTTCTCAACTGACATTTTAATGTGATGGTTTGGTTTTTAGGTCCCGCCAGTGGTGTCCCAGTGCTGGGGACTCCATATCTCCCCGAAGGAGGAATAGCTGAACACCCTGAACCCACACTGCACTGCTGTTGTCACTCGATAGTCTCCAGCGTACACAAGGACAAGTCCCTGCCAAGTTTCCACCAAGAACAAAGCTCATATTTCCCAGTCTGAGGCACTTTAAAATTCTATGGGGCTAACAGATATTCACTAAAACAGCATTTGTTTTTAGAAGTTAAGCTGCTCTGGACAAGTCCAGTATTTCTATGGTCGATGACTTGGAAAACCCTGTTATTGTAGACATAGTCAAAAGTGTCAGACTTTAAACACCCCAAAATTTAGGGCTTCCCACCATTATCCCATCACCTGCCTTGGAGTTTTCCTCACTGATCCTGATTACCAAGGCAGACCTCTCTCATTCTGTTATCAGCTTGGGGATGAGACTTTGCAGCTTAATGAAACTATTCAGTTAAAGCCTAGATAGTATCTGACCTACAGCAAGATGTCTTTGTAGAGGCAATCATTATGTTTGTCGATACCTTCGACAGTTATATGCAGAGATATCCACACAGCACTTCTATGCATGACGTGAAAACTTCTATTTCCATGGAGGAAAACTTAAGGAAGGGAAAAGTAACAAAAAAGGTTTCAGAATTTGTGACACTGTTAAAGGTAGGTGTTTGTGTGTGCTCAGTAACTCATAAATCTACTTGTTTCAGACTAATTAGCAATCTTTGAGCGGTCCTGCTAAGCAGGTGGCAAACTGGAATGCATTGTTTTGCTTTGGTGCCCATATTTCACAGTGCACTGTTAATGTCTTTTTATTTGTATTTATTTTTTGCTCCCTTGTTTTATTTTATAAGTGTTCAGAGTACTGCACAGCATTATGGTACGCTATCATTTTTCAAGCCATTAAATGTTAACTTCATTTTCTTGTGTGAATTATGCTTTGCTCTTTTAGTTTTGTAATGAAAAATAAGTACAGGTTATGCAAGCAATAACCCCTGTGTAAGCAGCAGCTATCTTTTTAAACGGTTTATTATGCCACAGTCTGGTACTCCATTAAATATAGATTACAGACTGTTGAATAAATGAATATCAACTAAGCAGCCCCATCCTTCTGTACATATCAATGCAAATAATGAATCGTGGCACCTCATGAAAATGTATAACCCAGAAGAGCGGGTCAAGAAGTAATTACACATTTGTCTTATCTCATGCTTCTTGCTCTCAAAACAGCAAAATACATTTGTGATGGTTAGGGGACAGTGAGAAAGCTCTTATGACCTGTTTTTCCTGGAAAGTGAAAAAGTATTCGTTCTCGTAGTTTTATGTAGATCTGTTTAGATTTCCAGGTATATTACTTACAATACCCTTTGAAAAAGATACTTTCATAGTTAAGGGTCTAACTGAAAAATGTGGGTTCAGATCTCGGCTCTTCCACAGACTGCCCATGTTACAAATAAAAGTGTAACCGAATGGCTCAGTTTTGGAAATGTAAGTAGTTATCAAATTAAATGGGCCAGCATATGATTTTGAAGTTTCCTATACTCCATAGTGTACAAAATCTAAGTGTACTTGTTTATGTACTTATAAATATAGAAAATGTACTTCTTAGTCATGGACATCAAATCTGGATAGAAAACATTACTATGATACTCTTTAGACACAGGCAAGATTAAAACTGATATTGATTAGAGATAACTGAAACTAAAATTTGGAGACTGGAATTCAAGTTATGTTGCTTAAAGCCGCAGTAGACTAATCTGTTGCATATGGAACAGATTAAGAACTGAAATTAATTAATCATTAGGTTATTAAAATAATGCCACTAACGTGAGCTGTATAACAGCAAAAGTTCTCTTTAGCTGCTCAGGAGGAATTATCTGCTGATCCCAGCTTGAATAAATGGACTCAGAGAAGAGACTATATTGGTGAAGGGAAAAAATAAGCCAAACAATTAACTTGCTTAAATATCTCGTGCCCATATTTTCCAAGGCAAGTTTTCAGCTTCTGACAACTGTCACAGTTCCCCTGATTTCAGTGTTGACATGCCAATTCACCCTGCTTGTGAATAATTAGATCTGCTTGATAAATGAATTTCATATTAATGTTAAAAATCTATTAGTAGTCATATTCTTCCAGGAGTTTCTAATGTTTCTGCCAGAAACCTGGGGAAAAAAAGTCAGCTTTCTAGTATGGGAACTGAAAGAAACTTGATTTTTTGGCTTGCAAGTCCTTTGCTAATATTTTGTTAAAGGAAAAGGCACCAAATTTTCTTTTGGTTTAAAAAGACACAATTCATGCAAATAAGCTACATCATTATTGCATATACGTTTCCTACCCTCCTCCTCCCAGCCAGCTATAGCAGTTAATACCTGGAGCCGTGCAAGCCTTTAACAGGTAACATCTGTGCAGTACAGGTCATATTGCGACCCAGTTAAACCAGCACTGAGCACTTTTCAGAAGCTGACTTCCTCTGGAGTACCACCATGCAGGTAGGGAGACGGGGAGAACAATGCTTGTTGTTAAATGAGATTGACATTTTTATGTTTCTTTGCAGCACCTGGACCCCTATCTTGGTGACTAGTGGAAAAAACCTCCAATTATTTTTTTTTCTGCCTGCGTCAAATCAGAGGTCCCACAAATTGCTCAAAATTGAACACAAATACAAAGAATGAAAGAGCAAACTGGGAGAAAATAACGCATAGGAGCAATTCTATTGTCTGCCTATCAACTATTCCATGTTACACATGGCAGATATTCTTTTCTAGTTCACACTGATTCATTGTTGTCCGATGCTGCTCTTAGATACAGTATTTTATCAGGTCACAAATATGGACTGGTAAAAAAACATGAGGTTTATCACAATTTATGGCTCCAAAACTGAACCTTCTTATTCATTAAAAGAACACAAAGGAAGTTGACTTTAAATGTCCTCAAAATTAGCTCCAAGGTATACTTTTTAACCAGTTTTTTTGTTTGGGTTTTTTTGGGGGTTTTTTGGGATTTTTTTGTGAGACTCTGTCTTTCATCTAGGATCTCAAAATTCACTTAAAATTTGGGGAAAATGCCGGTACTTCTTTTTGAAAGGCAGAGAAATTAAAGCACAGAGAAGAAAAGACCAAGGTCACACAGCACTCCAAATCCATAATTTGATTTTTCACTCTACATCCTTGCCATGTGGGAGCACAAACTATTCAAAACACTAGTTCAAAACACTGAACACTGTTCATAGCCATGCACAATCAAGGAGCACAAATCAACATCCACATACCCCATATACCGTCCTAGTTATGTTGTTTCCAGGCGATTTTCTACTGACCTCATGTATCTCCAAATAAACACCATACACTGGTAAATATTAACATTCCCAATTTATAGGCATAAAGATGGGTTCAGAGTGAAAATAAATTGCTTAGGTAGGAAATAGAGTGAATCCGTAGATCAGAATGAAAAAGTATCAATCTAATGTTCAGTCTTTCTCCATCTTCACAGTAAGCACATATATATTGCATGTATCTGGAGAAACCTATATATAGGTACATTTGCACGTGTGAAAATACATATATGCTTATTTCCTAAAGAAGTGAAGAACCACTTCATGTTCTTCAGAAACCCTACTTAAAGTTTATTATGTTTCAACGATTGAAGGTGCTGTTTACATGAAGTGCTTGCAGTTACACTTTCTTGGACACTCAGTGGTGTGCTGTTTGCAACTGCAGACAGGATGTGTTCATTGGTAGAGTAAAGAGACAATAGTGAAATTCAAAGTGTGGGGGAGTATGGCAGGAGAAAGGTGGTGATTTCATTTATCACAGCTGATGCTACCCTATTTCTATACAACTTCTCAGGTCAGTATTGTAAAATATAACCTAGCACAAGGTACTGATCAAGCTAGGGGCTTCCGCCATATAGACATATGGCCAGTGAGATTGTATTTATATGTTATGATTCACTGTTATCTATCCAGGTATGATAATGTAAAACATAAACCTGAGATTAAAAAACAAATACAAAGAACCTATCTAATACACTAGTCTTCCTTGTTTTATTAGCTGAAATGCAGGGGTGATTCTGGCAGTATTTAAAATTCAAGAGTGTAATAATTATAAAATGCAGTGAGCAGCAAATGTTCTAATGGTAAAGAAGAAATGTGAAAAGTAATGGCTAAATCAATAACACCTCAGTCCTGGAGTATGTTTAGTGTGTCTTATGTGAAATATCAATAATTATTTATAGCGTGCAAAGACGTCTTTAGTGTTCAAAAGATATGCAGAAGAAAAGCTCCACATAATGAATTATATACTTAGGTATATATACACAGGCAGTTCAGTTCCATTTTTAAACTAGGCTATTGAAAATGTCTCCAACAAGCTCCACAAAGTACTGCTGCTGCCTGCTTTCCATATCTGCTCGTACTTGGGGCAGTTGCACCTAACCCAGCTGCCTCTCTAGCTGCTAGGTTCAGACCCTCCATTCCCATCCCAGCTTTACCCCCCATACCCTGTTCCATCCATACAGGAAAAATTTCCCTTGTATTAAGACCTAAATCTTAAGATTTGGGTTGAGTTGGGAAGAGTGTCAGTGGTTTCTCAACCTTAAAGTCTGCAACCAGTGTCCAGGTATAGATTTCAATTTGCCAAAACTGTCAGTTTGGCATCTGGTCATGATAAGGAATGTCTCTGTTTCCCTAGGCTCATTGTTGCGGTGTACGTCACACGTCTAAGACTGATCACGATTTGCGTAGGTAGATACTATGCAATCTATCTGCTCCAAAGTAGCCCCTTGATAAAAAGAATAAACGGTGGTGGTTACTACAGTCTTGTCAGTCTGTCCCCAGTGCCTTTAGAAATCAATGGGAGGAAAGTGTTTGAATAACATTGTAAATCTGAGACAAAGCTATTGTGAGTTTGGCCAGAAATTTCCTAATGTCCCTCTGAAGACAAACCACTTCAGTACTTACAAATTAGACTGATCATAACATATGCAATATAACAAGAATTTCCCATTTAATTTTCAGTTCCATATTCCAGAACATATTTCAGATGTTCCATACTTACATGACTGTAGTGCCCAAAGGCACAAATCATCCTTTAGGCTCTATTGTGCTAAGAGTTATTCAAACACTCAGAGGGCCTTTTCCCACACAGCTTATGAGCCTAGAATACAAGCACTGTGCACAGGCTGGAAAAATATGGTTACAGTCACAGACATAAAGGTTGATATATTGATACTTCATGTTTTATATAAATGATAGAAAAATAAATGTAACTGCCAATAAACTTAATCTGCTATTCATCAAGCTCTCATTTGTTTCCTGACTTTATAGCAGAGGGGACACTAGAGGAGAGACTTGCATTAAAAAAAGCTCATAGTAGCCTTCTGCATCAGCTGAGGAAGCTCTCTGATGTGATATGCCAGACAGTATATTACATGTTGATAAAATAAGGACATATAATACAAAATATAAGACATACCCTGTTCAGCTAAGACCGCTAACCAGATCCTAATTTGTAGCTCTCTTCTACAGCGATGGAACATTCTTAAGAAATTATTTCTGTATATGTGGTTCCACTAATAAAACATACCCTGCTCCATTTGCACTCTTTCATTCATATAATGCCTGAATGGTAACAAAGTATTTGATAAATACTCATTTTGCAACAGACGAAAAGGCTGTTGTCTTTTAACAAACATCTGTGATGCCAGAATTGTAATGGAGTTACACGACATGATTTGATAACCCAGGACTAACTAAGCTGTGGTAGCTACCATGTGCATATTCTTAGTTTAGAAACAATTTCACTCACCTTAATTTACCCTCACTGAAATCTGAAAGAAGTTTTCATGAATTTTATTTGCCGCATGTAACAACACTTCCAAGCATGGCTATTGCAGCTCAGTTGCTGGGCTGGCTATCCACAATAACCTGATACAGCTCCCCAGCTACGATCCAGATCCTGAAAATCATCCTTTTGGAAACTAATAGACTGCATACTATGTTAATTAAGGCAGAGTGAAAAACAATGCCTCAACCAGACAGATGGCAGCAGAGGAGTAAGGTAGGAACACTACTCCTTCAGCTCTGACAACGGCACAGCTCCCATAATCTCCTGTTCACAGCTGCAAGTCCAGAAGCAGGTAGGACTCTTATTGACTATGTGTCTACTTGGACACATGTGGATACCAAAATTGCTTTCATTTAGCTGTCCATCAGCAGTTCCGGGGTTCCTTTAAGTAAAATATGGCAGAGTTTGGTAACTATGATCCCAAAATATGAAATCCTGATTAGTGCAACAATTCTACTACACAGTTGGTAAAAAACAGAAACAAATTCTTCCAAGGGACTTCCGTGAAGATAGGCCAAAGCTGTGAAATAATTTGGCATGGGGGGATGGGAGGAGAAAAATCTGATTATAAATTGAATAGTATTTGAACCAGTGAACCCAGAAAATATTTTGGTTTACATGAAAGGGAAAGCTGGGAACTTTGAAGAAATGTGGTCTTTGTTCTGAGTATTACATGATTAATTAGAGATAAGACATATTTCAAAATTCTTCTTCATTTATTTGTAATTCCCAAGAGTTTATTATTTTAACTTGGTTTCATGAGCAAGTTTAGCCTGGTAAAAAAGAAAAAAAACATAATTTTCTTTCTCTCTACTGTGGTCCCTTTTTGTGCAGTTTTCTCTGGAGGGTTTTTTGACAGGGGAGAAAGAGTATTTAAAGATGAAATTTTTCTGGTTTATCTGTGATCCATAAATGACATATTGACATGCTTACTTAAAATGTACAAACAGGATGATCTTTTTTTTATCTATAATATGTATTTCTCTGTTGAATTTTCTTATTATTACACTGGAGTGTTTCTATAATCTTCCAAACTTTCTAAGATTCTATTTAGATACTACAGCACGAGAAAAATTCTGCTGCTATTCTGGGAACTGCAGTCAATGGGAATTTTTGTATCTAAGGTGTCAGCAGCTTAATAAATATGTTTGTTTACAATTAATGACTTCTGGGTATTCCTGTAACCAATATTTTAAAATATTGGATCATTTTTAAATATTCTAATGAATGTTTACTAAGAATTCTGCTTCATTGTGTGTCTAGCCAAGTTATTTTCTTATAGTGCATGACAGCTCAGTGCTTTGATATTCCATATAAAATTAATCCGTTTAAAAGAAAAATCTAATTACACGTGAACTGCTTACATAATTTTAAACTAATTACACCACAACTAATATTAAATGATTCCTGCATTATCATAAACCCCCCAAAAATGTAATTCTACTGTTCAGCTGATATTTTATTATCATAAAATACATTTCTCAATAGATACAATTTAAATCATCGTAGAAGATACTGTGAGGATGAATATCACAGATTTGTATTTAAAAGGGAAGGTTAAGTCATTTAGGCCAATATTTAATGCTGAGCTAGGAAAGGCAATGTTCCTAGCTGCCTAGAGACTCTTGGACTGAGGTTTAAAGATCTTGAGAGTAGAAATAAGGAACTGTGAACACTGCAGTTAGACCTGCACGTGTACTCTATGCTAACGTTAGGAAATCATAGGCTAACCACAGAGATTTTCTAGGGCCTGCTGAGACCCTTCATTAAGAAGTTTTAAATGAGGACAGTATTACTAGGCAACAGACCACTGTAGGAAGTCTTATGGTGGATGTCTTATGGATGACTCCTTAAGATTGAAGAAAAATCTTTCATTTCATTTGAAAAGCCTAGTTTTGGAAAGACAGAAAGCTCTAAGGCTGCTAAAATATATCAGAAAGAACTTTCACAGTCATAGCAAACTGAAAAAGTTGTTAAAGCTGGTGTTTTGGATTGATAAAAAAGTCCCATCTAGTCAAGCAAGCAGCTGTGACTCTGATTAGGAAGGTGTTTTATTGCAGGTACCTAGAATTGCCTAGAGAGATCTATGATTGCAAACACCTTTTTTCTTTTTTTTTTTTTTTCCTTAGGCCATTTCCTTTCAGCCGTTTTCATCCCAAAATCTCTCCCATTCACTAGTTATCATAGAATCATAGAATCACTTAGGTTGGCAAAGACCTTTAAGATCATTGAATCCAACCATAAACCTAGCACTGGCAAGTCCACCACTAAACCACGTCCCTAAGTGCCACATCTACACTTCTTTTAAATACCTCCAGGGATGGTGACTCAACCACTTCCCTGGGCAGCCTGTTCCAATGCTTGATAACCCTTTCGGTGAAGAAATTTTTCCTAACATCTAATCTATTTTCAGTGGAAAATATACAAGAACATGTGAAAGGAAGACTGAGAGCTCTTTAATCAGTCCATAATTTACCCTGTTTATCTCCTATCCAGGACAATTTTCAGCCTCCCTAAAATCTTTCCTGTAACTAAGAGCGATTGCCTAGGTCTCCAGCAGGGAGCTACAGAGAAATGTCCTCCCAAGTTTTTCTTTGCCCCATCAATCTCCACCTGCAGTTTGTTGCAGTTTTCCCTCTCCTAGCTGGTCCTTCCTGAGCCATTCTGGGATAGAGGCATAGTGCCAGTCTTCAGGCTCTGACCCTAATTTCCCAAGGTAACAACTTTATGGATCAATAGATCTGATCTACACTGCACTACCAATAGTTGCAGTCTTTTTTTTTTCCCACAGGGCCCCAGCTTCCTTCTCTCTCCATCCTGCCATCTGTATCATTTTACACCCAGGCTAGCAGAACATTTCCTCACAAATGAGATACCCTCAGTCCCACGAGTACCTGGCAAGTGATAGGGCTCTCTCCCTGCATAATCATCCCAGGAGCAAAGTGGTGACTTGAACAACCACAGTGGACTAATAACATTAAGCAACATAATTCTTAGGTAAATTACACCCCTGCTTCCCCCATCCTCCTCCTTCTCGTTCACTGCAGGTAGAAAGTCTGTAGGTGACATTTGCTGTACTCTGACATGAGTTGCAGATGGGGCTGCTTCACCTAACCTCTGTCCACATCACTATCCACATCCAGATACCGTTTACATATAATGGTTCAAAGACATTTTATTGCACTGAGAGGAATGGCAAGGTGGTAGGTTTCTGTCTTCATTGGTTTTGTTTATTGTTTTATCCACCACCACCCCCAAAAAAACCCTGCATACCTGTCATGCCCATCCAGCTGTCTCGCCAAGTCACAAACTCAAAAGTCAGTTCCAGTTTGGCACGGGCAGGAAAGCTGGCTCAAACTACAGCTCCACTCTAACACCCACCCTAGTCTGTCCCCTTGTCTCCTTTCCACAAACTGAGAGAGGACTGGGATCTGCTACAGATCCCTGGAGATCAGCCTATGGCTGGGCACAAAAGCAAGACCTCCGAGATTGCCACGGCCCTGCCGCTTCCTTCAGCTGCTCCAGAGCCTTGGAAAAGCACAGCCACCTTAGGGGTGGCAGGGGTGTTGGGGCTGCAGAGCAACAAATCCTCCTAATGGGAATGGGGATTTTTACTTAGAAGTCAGAATTGTCGCCTCCTCGCTACCCCCTCCCACCAGGGACTGCAGCAGACAACCTAACTGCTGCATTCAAATCAGGCCTTTGACCTTTTGCTTATTTTTTGGCAAAAGTTAAAGAAGCAATGGAAAATTTAGCACTGTCTATGTGAATCCAGACAGAAAGCACATCCGTACCCTATAGAGTCTGCAGTTTAAGTTCATTCTAATTCTTACAGCTCTCACTGTCTCCTTACATGAGTGTCTTTTCTTGTGCAAAAGCAGAGACCAATATTAGGATCCTCAGCTGAAATAATCCGTACAGTTCTGCAGCTTAAGATAAAACTGACACCTCCTATCAGGTTTTATTCTTCAGAACATAAACTTGGGGTCAAAAAGGCATTTCTTCCCAAATGATAACATTGCAAATTTGGTTCCCATCAGTATTTTTTCTTTTCCCGGATCAATCCTAGCATTATAGGGCTAGATTTGGCACAACAGATTTGTACAAAAGTATTTCTGGGTTTGATTCAACTAAAGCAAACAGAAATCTTTTCTTGACCTCCTCCCCTACATTAGTATACAGTCATCCTCCATCCTGGACACCATTCTTAATAAACATATACGAATGAGGGCAAAATCCTTCCCTTATTCAATCTATTGTAGCTGCTTTCCACAAAGAGCATCAAGTCATCTGACAAAGTCCCACAGGGTGCAGAAAGGTAAGGGACAAACAGCAGCTATACTGCATTTAACTCTGTTTTCAAGATGAAATACAACTATGTGCAAAAGGCCATAATAAGATACACTAATTTCTTCTTCTTTTAACACTTGACTTACCCAGAGTGAAGAAATTCTGCTTCCTCTCTATGAGTTGAAAGCATACACTCTCCCCCTATATAAATATATTATATGCAGACAGGAGTCTTGTGCCTTTGAACAGAATTAGACAATGCTAATTGTGGGGAAATTATTTAGACCAAAACTAAATCATTCTGATGTTTTCAGTAAAACATTTCATTATCTATGTAAACAAGAGTGGTTTAAATTTTCTTTCTGCTTTAACTTTTTTTTTTAAATTTTAAAACATTTGAAACCAAAATAGACTGGAGAAATCTTCCCACCAAGACAAAATTATAACAAATGTTTTGGAGATTGTCAAAGCAAAAAAGCAGTGGGTCATGCAACTCTTGTCAAACCTGACTTGGGAATGGAAGGACAGATTCCCTGCAGGCATGTATCAGCAGGGTTCATCTGGCTTCAGCAGAGCTGTTTCTGTTTATATCAATTAAAAATGGATCTGAAATTTCTTGAAGGGATAATAATCTCTGCAAAGACATTTTTTTGTAAATCTCGTTTTTATGAGAGAACCTAATTATTACACTCTGCCAGATGTAGCAAGGCAGGCAGATGTGACCCCAAATTTTAGATGCATGAAAGCTGCATACAATTATTAAGTATGATTTATGCTCCTCTTATCAGTAGCTCCATCGAGGTATCTATTTATGCATAAATTTAAAAAGTGATAGGACTTAGATTATAAGTGAGCTTGGAATACCAAAGGGTATTTTCCTTATAGCTTCATCTTTGTTTTGTTTTAGGTATACCCTTCTGAACTTTCCCTTTTAGTTTCAATACGAAACACAAGAAATGTGGTTTCATTCCTTCATAACTCTGAGAAACTTCTTTTATTGCAAGTCAAGTGCCATAATTTGAACTTAAAAGAGTTCAAAAATTAATTAGATACAATTAAGAAAATAATTTAATCATGCATGAAAGTAATGGATGAACATTTGTCACAGCTGTCAACAGGGAAATCTTTTTCTTTTCTTAAATATCTACGACTACGCATATGGGAGGTTGCAAAAATCAGGGAAAACTGGGTGGGTTGGGGATTAGAGATAGGAAGGATTGAATACCCTTTCTTAGCTTTGAAAGAGAGGATGGTACTTAGAAAAATGAAGTTTACGGTGGCCAAAACTGAAGAACAGGAATAGAAAGACTATCTGTAACAGAATAAGATTTTCCTATCTATATATAACACTACCAAATTCTTGTTAAATAAAAAAACAAAAAAAAAAAGAAAAAAATAAAAGAAAAGGAGCTTTCTCTGCGCTGCAGACTGCCATACAAGTTTCAATTAATAGATCATGCCTGAAACGAAGTTAAAACACAGATGGCTTGTAGCTACATCATACACTATGAGTAAAGGCATCTTCAGCAGCAGAGTAAGTGCCAGATGCCAAAACAATAGTATCAGAACGCCAAAATTATACACTCAGAAAAATATGTGAGCTTGAAGGTTTTTTACCAGATTGTTCCCAGTATATTATAAGTCTGGAGTCTTTACTGGAATAGGGAAAAATAAAAGTGATACTTTCCATCCATTTTCCTCAGTTGTGCCTGTAAAACTTCCAAACCTCTTATTTTTTTCCACATAGTAGGGACAAGATAGTGAATTTCCCAAAAATTCAGACAAAGAAAAACTAAACTTGCTTAGAGGCTAAAATTATTTAAAGGTATTAAAGATTAAGTGTTTATTTATTCAAATGAGGGCTTGGCATCCAAGTGCCTTTAAAAACCTAGCCTAAGTGACTAGGCTTGGGTCATACAGAGACTGTAGCAGGACACAAACTTAAGCCAGGATTCAGTCATCTGTTTTGTCTTCAGAGCATTTCCCACCTGCCTTTTCCCTGTAAGCTTTCAGCCTCCCAGAGCTCCAATATTGAACAAAGACTAGAAGAAGTATTTTTTTAAAAAAGGATTAGTAATACCAAATTTTCGTGTAAATAGCCAGATTCAGAATTCTTCATTGCTGAAGAAAAGAAATTGCTGTAATGCATCAAGGGTTTCTTTTTTTTTTTTTTTTTTTTTGAAGCAGGGAGTGGTTTTATTTGATAGAAGAAAAGAGGTGAATTTGGGTCTGAAATGAGTAAGGAGTGTTAAGAGGGCTGGTATGACCCATTCCCATATTTTAAGCTGTCATGTTGTGCTACCAAGTGTGGGATCATGTCAGCTCGTGTCAGTCAAACTGTGTTGCGGCGCGTAAAGCAACGTGATAGATTGCCAGCCAGCTGTCCTTAATGCGTGACCAGCTGAAAGCCGACAAACTGAAACAACATTACGGGAAGGCTTAAAGGACAACCACAGTGATTAGTGTGCAGACTTGAGGCAGTTAAATAGCTGTTTACTAATGAGGAATGAGCATGACAAACTCTTACCCTGGTTGCCTGGCAGAGTCAGGGAAAATAGATAGCTCCCAGGCCGGGCTAGCAAGGGGTGTCCAAACCTCAGCTCCGGGGCTGAGGAGAGTGCAAGAGGCTGAGGAATAGATGGTTTTCCAGCAGGACCCACAGCCAAAACAGGGACAGCTGGAGTAACAACAGACTGGGTAGAAAAGGCAACACTTTGCACGTTGTTCATTCCATTAATGGCAAACTTACAGAGTACCTAGATGGGGAACAAAATATCTACTTGTTAAACATAGATTTAATTAGATGTCTCACTCAGAAAGAAAGAGCACATGAGAGAAGACAGCACTTAAAAAAATCTCCTGAAGACAGTCTGGAAACCTACCCTTTGGCTAGTCTGAAAATAATAAATTATGCTCTGTTTACTTGTTTAATCAGCCAGCATTACCAAATCCAGGTTTTTCATTATGACTCTTTTCAAAAATTCACTTTCGTTAACACTTCACCTCCTGGAATGCTGTGACAAGCACGAAAACTTCTGGTCTTTCATTTGCATGATTCACTTGTAGAGGAATACAGATGGATGCTTGGAAACCTCTGGTGCTTTCATATTTTAAGCTAGTTTAAATACTTTTAATACAGTAGTCTTGTCAGCTTCAAATGTCTTTGTGAGAGTCTAGGCATTAGGGTGTTGAAGAAAAGCTAGAAGTTTTAACTAAAGTGGAAAGGTTTCAGAATGAAAAGACAACTTAAACATCGATCTCTCTTTTGAAATGTGGGTCTGATTTGCAGTTTTCAGAACCTCATGTTGAACATGTTCATTATATAACTGTTGTAGGGTTTAAAAAACTACCAAACAGGGAAAAAAATAGGACAAGATAAAGCTGGCATCATGTGGAAAAGCTTTTTTTGGAATATTTCCACGTATTTTAATGGAACTGTTTACACAGTACAGTGATGACTGATGTGTGCCAGAGTAAAGCAGCTGTCCCCAGATAGACTGTCATCAGTTTAGCATTATTTTAAAATAAAGAAATGTATTTATGCAGAGCCTTGTATCAACACGTACAGAACAAGAGGACAGGCTGCTTCAATGGGACAGACAGATCTGGCCACTCTACACATTCTCCTGCTGCTCAGATGGGATCCATCTCCAGTGTGGAGACTCTGGATGTTAGGGTCAGGTGCCCCTGAGAGGAATTCTGGCTGGCTACAACAAAGAGAGGCCAAAAGAGTTCAAGTTATTCAGTTTCTGTCAGTAAGAACATGTTCAGACAAGGCATGCGGCTGCTTGTAATCCAAACAGACCAGTAGCTCAGTAAAAGACACGAGAAGAAAAATGTTACACAGAGAAGTGTCTAGATCTACACAAAAATTATGTGGGAAAAAACAGCACAGAAAATAGGTCTTCGGTATGTTTGTTTTCATTAGTGCTGCCTTCTAAATCTATTACCACCCCTGAAAAATGCATTTGCATGGAGGTATACATGAGAAAAGTCATAATCTCATGCATGACCCCAGTAAAATAAACTCAAGCCACAGCAGAAACTTATCCTGCTTTGTCAGAAACCCTATATAAAGCCCACTAAATTGCAACCGAATTAGGCCATAGCTTTTAGAAAGGCTTGCATTCTTTGATACTCCCCTGAGACTTACCTCTGTTCTACCGGTACCTTACTTGGACTCTCATGAGGAAAAAAAAAGTGGTCCATTTTATTTGGTCCTTTTTTTTTTTTTTTTTAATCTCCAGCTTTCAGTTACTTCAGTTACTTCATCATTATCTGCTAGATCAAAGGACCCTCTAGTGTCAGAACAGATTTCCCTCAGTGAGGAATAAAGCTCATGGAAGACAGACACTTATCATACTCCTCAGTACCTGTCAGTTCTACTGCCTCATAGTTTAATTTTTTGGGGATAATTGTTAAATCATTACTCACCCCATTAAAAAAGCCCTACCTTCCCCTTCCTAATAGGAGATTGGTGAGAAGCTAAGACAATTTAAGTAGCTAATAAATAACAGTCCTTCACCATCTGCACAGTTCTTTTACTTATGTTGTGTTATTTATTTCATCTCCTCTCAGGAGCAGCCCTCAGAAAGAGTTCCAATTCACCCTCCTCTGAACCTAAACTGACTCTGACTGGAACAGTTTTCCTGCCTGAATTCGTTATACATAGCCTACTTTTCTAATTGAAATAATGAAGGCTTTTTTCTGTCTTCTACCTTTGTAAAACCTTTCAGTATTAACCATGCAATTACCAGGCCCTCAATCACATATATCTCAGACACCTTTACTAGACGGGAATGGAGAGCCTGATTCATCCACCACTATTTCCAGGCAAAGCTTTGAGTCCCATTAGTGTCAGGGCAAGCACAGAGATGGAGTTTAGGAGACAGGCATTTCGTGTTGTAGCCATTTTCCTCCTGCATGACCTTGGACAAGCACCTTTCCCTTTTCATGTTTCAATTTTCCTTGCTGAAGATAGAGATGATGACAGGACCCTGAAATCTACTCATCATTATGTTCTCAAAGAGTGAGAGATTTCTCTGAATATTACCAATATTAGTCACTGATTTTAACTAACTTCTCTAGACGGCTGACTGGCTGCCTTTTGAGTGTCTTCCAGCTCTCCAGGTCTAATAAGTACTCTTTGTTCCTCATGTCTTCCACATTTTACTCCTCTACAATATAGGAGTCCTTGACTACCTTCATACAGAAGCTGCTACCCCTTTCTCCTCTTGTTCCTCTGCACAATTTTTCTCTATGCAATGGCTGGGTTTGTTATATCCTCTCAGAGATGGGATGACAAATGCTACGTCTACACTCACCAGTGGTGCAGTCCTATAGTAGCAGAAGTCAAGAGCCACTGAGGGCCAGAATGCATATTATACATATGTGGGAAGAGGTGGAAGTTACTGCAGATTAGGTCTATTCTTGTCCTGTAGCCTAACACCCATTAGCAGCTGGATAGCACTAAATGGCTTAGTTTCATCTAATAGGAAGTAATTTTCTGTGCTCTGAGACTGCCCTGTGGGATAAATCAAAGTACAGTAAGTGGGGATGATCAGCAGGATCAGAAGTGCCCTGCTGATAGGAACTAAAATGCTTCTGTAGATACAGTCTCAGTTTTCAAATAATGGTCACGAGGTGGAATACACAATATTGTAACTGTATTTTCTGCTTTCAGTTCCCAACTTAACAAGCTGATGTTTTCAGAAAAATAGTCATAACAGTTTCAGGTCCTCCTTTTTGAATTGTAAAAGGACATTTATAGCACACTAATGCATGTGCAGCTAAAGTAATTCACTTTGTGGGTGTAGGCTTTTGCATTTATCTGCACTAAATTCCACCAGTACTTTTTGTTGCCCAGTCACTAAGTGAGATATATCTGCAATCTTCCTTGTCACCTCTTCATTAAAATGGATTGTCATGAATAAATTTGTGTCACTTTTGCTCTATCTTTATTCATCTCTTTACTATATAATCTAAGAAAATGACAAACTCAGGTTTTAGTATGGATAATTGTGGCAACCCATGAGACCACTTATTCAGTGTGAAAACTTACTTTTTTGTGCCCCCATCCTTCTTTATATTTTTATCAGTTATTAAGGTATGACAAATTTTTTTATTCCTTTTTATTCCTTATTCATTTCTTTTATTTCACAACAGACTAGTTTCATTAAAACACTTTGCACTCCTTACATGTATTACTCATTCATTTGTTTGCTCTCTTTGAAAAACTTCAGTAAGTCTTGAACTCTTCAAGGAAGAAGCTTCCTCCACAAAAATTGCTTTGACTCTTTCTGAGTATATCATGTTAATCCACATTTCTAATAATTTTATCATTTGCTATAGTTTCTAGCACTTAACACAGAATAAGAGTCACATTTATTGGTTGGTAATTTCCTGGAGTCATTTTTAAAATTTAGACACCACTTTTCCATTCCCCCTTACTATTAGGCCATTTTAGTGAGAGCTTACAAACCAAAGTTCAGAAATCTCACAAATGAAAAGAACCTTATCTTTCAATTGTTAGTGTTCAACTATTGCAAGACCTCTTCAGATGACAAACCAGTTTTAAAAAAAGTCCTCCAACCTCTTTTTCCTTTAAATAGTGACTCCTTTTACCAACTATTTTGCATTGCGAACAGCAATGCAACAAATTCATTCAGCTACTCAGCTGTAGCCTCGTACTTTTTGATACCTCGTTTAACCTTTGAAAATTTACTGGATTTCCCTGGGCTCCCGTAAATACTTCTGCTTCCTATGTGTTTGGGAAAGTTATTGCATCATTTCTATGATTTTAGAATTACACAGTTCTTGAAGTTCTTAAACTTTTTTTGTCAATCTTTTATTAGTTTTATCTTTAACTCAATAGAGTTGATGCCCTTTTCAGGCTGAATGTCTGCAGGAAGAAATAAATGAACATTCTCTGGCCAATTTTTGGAACCAAAATTAATGTTCATCACTTAGAAAGCAATTGAGTCACACTTACACAGCATCCTCTACTCTAATGCCACTAGAGTTAATTCATAAAGCTGTGAGAATCCATTCAAAATATCTTAGTTAGAACATACTCCCTGTCATAGCATATAAAAATTTCCTGAATGTGCTTAAGAGTCAGAAAGCTCTGCACCTACAACTGAAAATAAATACTTGATGGTCAGTTGAATACCATTTTGTCAACCTGAAATGTGCCTGAAAATGTAGTAGAGATAATACAATAAAAAACAGAAAATTGCTCCTGTTGAAGTAGTCACAAATCTTTACACCGTGAGTCTGTTATTAAACAAAATACCCATAAAACTGTAAATAAAGGAAAAAAAGGTAATGTTGGATCCATGGCTCCTTGAGGCTTGCTTATGTAAAAAAATATGAGAGAGATGAGAGACTAAAAAACTAACACGCAAAAACTGAGATGACTAGTTAGCTCAATTTTGTTGGGCTTTGTGCTATCACTCCTCTTACACTCCCCTGAATGAATAATTTCCACCTTCCATTCAAATATATTGAAGCCATAACAAGGCTTAGATAACAACTACAAGACCTGGGACACTGCAAATGATCTGAGAACACTGACAGCATACAGTGGCATACATTAAGATCACCGTTCTTCCAGTGAACAAATTCTTTTTGATGAAGATGTATTTCATCATGAAAGTATTTCATCCAACCTCTAGAATTTATGGAATCCATTTATTAAAATTAATCTGCGGAACAGTAAGCTCAAGTAATATTTGTTTGCAGTTAAAATACCCTCATTCAGCACCAAAGTAGGATGAATCACAGTGGTCTTCTGCATGCAGAAGGAAGAGAATATCTGTGAAAATATCCACCCCAACAAAGGTGAAAAATACATTGTGTACCATCAGCCTTAATTCATGTGAAGTCAATGGAATTACACTGGGGTAAAACCAGCTGTAAATAAAGAAAGACTCAACACCGTTATCTGGAAATTATTTTGAAGAACTTTAAAAGACACTGTCATACTTGTCTTTATTCCCAATAACATTTAAGAAAAAAAATTAATACCATTACAGGTGGTCTGCATTCTGCATGTGATTGGAATTATTTAATGGAGTTAATTTCCAGCTTTTAAACACAAAGACATTTCTGTTATTTGTTTTTTTATTAGTTAAGCTTTACTTCTATCGTAAGTAGATTTCCTGGTTAAGTCCCCTTCAGCATAATGTACTTTATCACACTATAGCAAAAGTAATGCTGGAGAAAAGCTGAATCTGTTGGAAATATCCTGATGTCAGCACTAAGCCCTATAAATATTCCTCCTGGCATTACTCAGAGAAGGGAATTTAAAAGCAGCACAGAAACTCCCTTACCTTCCTACTATCCCATATTGTCCTGGGAACATCCCATGACCTTCATGTACCTTTGTGGGAAATCAGTCTTAGTGCTCAGTTAGCCCCAATAAGGAGGAAGAATGAGCAAAAAATGAATAAACCAAGACTACTTTAAGGAGAAATTTCCCGATGAAGAGAGTTATCAAGCTATGGAAAGTTGTCCAAGGAATAAAAATCATGCTGAATATAAGAAAAGGTACATGGACTTCTAAGTAAGATATGGAAACTGAATTCAAAAGCTGTTGGCCTGACTTTTAGCTTTGATCCTGTCTTCATATATAGCCCATGTGAAGTCCCTGTGGGCTTGACATTCAGCAATAAGAGTCCCACTGATTTCAGTATTGTGAGCCCCATTAGCTGTGTGTGTGTGGAAGAGCCATAATATTCCTTCTTTTTGAGGAAATAGGAAACAGACCCTCTGGAAATTATACAAACCATTTGGTCATCTAACTCAATTTACTTGGTCAGTTTAAAAAATTCAAAATACATTTGAACATTCCGAATGTTTTTTTCCCAACATATTTGAATGTCCTTTCAGTTAGACATCATCTGAAAATATAATACCAAACAATCCTATACCCAGGGCTCACCCCTGCAGATCCCATATAGCCATTGAGAGCTAACGATGAATACCTGCTCTTTACACATGGTATTCCAACTGTATAACATTCACCCATCTAAGAGTAATTTTATTTAGTCTATGTTTCTCTGGTTTGGATATTAGAAAATCATGTAAGACACTCAGAAATCTTACTGCAGTCAAAACAGGTGACATTTACCACTTTCCTCTATTCATAAGGCCTGTCATAGAATACAATTATGTTTATCTGACATAATTTGTTCCTCATAAATCCATGCTGACTGCTACTCATCTCCTTGTTTAGTTTTATATGGTTAAAAATGGTTTATTTGAATATATGTTTGGAAAATGTTGTTGTTGTGATTTTAACTATTTTATTTCACGAGGATTGAGTTTAAACTGGAAGTCTATAAAATTCTGTCTCCATTTTTTTCTCCTTGCTTTTAAAGAGAAATACAATATGTATCTCATTGCAATCTACTATTGCTCCCCTGTGTCTTCCCTGAGGTATCTGAAGAAACCCGTAGTTAAATCGCATATTTCTCCTGAATTGGTCTATATTAAAGCTCAAGAAGCCAGACTGTTTAAAAACATCCAACCTATGTGACTGATCTGTAACGTTATCTGAGTAACCTGTAGAATTTGTCACTGGCGCTACCTGTGTTAGCTTTCAGGTCATAGCCAACATTTTCAGAAAAACAAGAAAGGCATTAGTCTATTTGCTTTCTTGGTTTAACTGGACAAAAGTTTGTGTAGTGTTTGCTCTTTCCAGGGTCTTGCTACTGCACTGCCAGATTAAATATTCTCATCTCTCTGAGGACCACTGATTCCCTAGAAACTCCAGTGATTCTCAGCTCACCATTGGAAATCCAAGGGACAGTTGCTCACCCACTGGCCATTGTTGGTTTCCCAGAGCTTATTTTGAACCCTTCTTCTAATAGTGTGATATACTCAGTCTTGTCCTGACACACAGCTCTGTGCCATCCCTATTTCTCTGTTCAGGACTGCACAGTGCATAGCAAACCCAACATTTTAAGGAGGCAATCATACAGGGGTGATAAAGGTCATAGCTGTCCATCAGTATAAAACCAAAAGATACAAGCTGAGCTTTTCTTTTATTTCTAGAATAACATCCTTATGCAACATGCAATTCACCGTTGGTTATCACCTTCCACCCTGACTCTTACTGTGCATTTTTAAATCACTTTATCTGTAGACTGACCATGCATGCAAGTCCCAACCATTATCTGCATTAGGTGTTCAGGTCCTCTTGTAATTTTTCAAATGTTGTCATTTCCTCATCTGTATGTTCACCATCTTAAAGGCCAAAAGCCCCTTGCATAGACTCTCATTAGTCCCTTAATTGTCTACAGATATCCCGCTTGTTAATTTACTGTCTTGCCACATTTTGGGCACAGTCACCAGTTTTGCATTATTCCAGCTGCACGGCTACCATAATTAGATTTCCTATTTTCCAGGCCTTCGTGGGATTGCCAACAGACTGCTACACAGAATAGCCAGCCAAGTCATTCTTTGGTAGTCTTATTAGTTCTAATGTTTTCGTAGAATATTTACTTATTTCTGGCTCATTGCCTGTTCTATTTAAACTGTAAGCTCTTAAGTCATAGACTCACTAATCTGTAGAAACATTGTCCAGTACATTAAAGCTATTAACATCACTGGCTATAATATACATTATTAAGCATAATAATACATACCCAAGTCTGTATGACATTTAAAGCAAGATGAGATAGCCCTGGAGTATGTATATTACGAAAATTGTCCTCTAATGACTGTCCAATAGAAGAGTATAAAGTCCATTAAAAGCACATATTTCTTCTCTTCTTTTGACACACCATCAGATTACCATTGGCCTACCCCAAATAAAGCAGATGGGAAGCTTTCTACTCAGTTCATTTGGCTAACGATGGTCACTGATTTGACCACGGGAATAGACAAAACCCATCACTTTAACACCTGGTATTCTGGGCTGTAATATTTCACAGAGCAGGGCCAGACTTAAATTACTGCTACATACATACATGCACACACACACTAATATGGACAAACTTGCTCATAACCTATGCTCTCTCAGTGCCCAAACCAAAGTTACAGAAAAGTACGCAAAATGGTTTTCAGAGGCAGAGGTGTTCAAACTTTGATGTTCCTGTTCTAGTTAGGAACCAGACTAACACTCTCAGAAGTCTTCAATAACTAGAAAACATAGTTTCTGCTATGAAGCTGAAAAAAAGATGGGGAGTGATTTTCCTGTTTCAGTGGAATCATTACCACTCCAGATAATTTGAAACTCTTCCTGTGAGCTCTGTGGTTTGTGTTAACTGACTTCTTGGCTGAACTATCAAGCGTCTCCATAAATCTGCTCACCAATTGAACGAGGGGTCTCTCCAGATGAGATTTCAGTAGTCTTTCATCCAAGAGGCAGCAGACATATGAAGGCATGTGCAACACAGACTGATGAGTTAGGTATTTCTTTGTTATCACTTGTTTGTCCATGTTTTCCATTCTTTGCACAGCCCCTTAAAACTACTTGTAGAACTTTGAATTCTAACCTGTTGCCATTGCTCCCCTATCTTCTCTTCTGCCTGTGCAGTACTTTGAAGAGAGTTGTGCAAGCCACACCAAACATCTCAAGAATTTTACAGCAACCCAGGTCCTTATGTCTTAAAGATGTCTCGGAAATATTCACCTTTCCATAAATAGGATTCTAAGGACTTTCTAAAACCCAGCCTTTTCTCAAATTGTTTACCTGAAAGATAAAATACTCCAAATCTCCTATCATTTCAAAGAATCTTGTCCACAAAGTCTTTCAAAGGATGAATTTTCCTAGGGCTGCTGACAGAGCAATATCTCCTTATTGTAAGCTCCACAAGGTAGGTAATGGAGTACCAAACAGAGAGTAAGCCACCACTTCTTAATCAGGTCTGATTAAAGGGTCAGTGAAGTTCTGATTCCTCATGACCCTTTAGGCCAAAAATCGTAGCTTTAATCACAGTTGGAGGCCAGCCAAGGTCTCTCATCTGACATGCTTCAAGACATAGGGTTTTATTCACAAAACTGCAGTGCTGCCTCATTTTAAAAAGAGTATGCAAGAGGCAGAGGAAGGAAAAAAAGCCTTTATAACACTGCTAATTGACCTTAATCTAATGTGATGTGCAATACTGTCAGCATGCAACTGTGGTAGGGACACAGCATAAGTGTAAAAAAACCCTTCTTAAAACTAAATTAAATTTGAAATAGTAGATTAGATTATTCCCAATGTCCTCAAACAAACGTCTGCATGTTAAAATTTATCTTGAGATTTACAAGTGCATTAGGGGCTTGCTACATGACAACTGTACCGTACCTTGAATACACCTCAGAAAAGCTACTTAGACTCAAGATCACATCTTCATTATTAGTAGAAAAATTTTCCTGGTTGCAAAAGATGAGTATATTCTATCAGATTGGCAAAAATGTCCTTTTGGTTACTTACTGTTACTTACTGAACCGTACTAATTTTTTTTTCTTTTTCTTTTTTTCTTTTAAACAACTATCTCTCATTCTATAGAAAGCCCAAACAAATTGCATTTTGACCTCATGTACTTTGAAAAAGGCTGTGTCTGTTTTACTGGACATAGATCTGAAATAACAGAAAGTTCGGGACCTGACTCTTGTGCAAATAGACTAATGCAATTTAATGGACAGCACTTTGGAGCGGACAGTCGGGAATTTTGGATTCTATTCTTGTGTCATGAAGTTGTTTATGTCCTGTCTCTCTGAATTCCCTCTCACCTTTTATCTTCTGTGTCTATTTCAGATGTAGTTTCTTCTGGCAAAGTTTTTGGGTTTGTAACATGTTCAAAGGATATTTCACCTGGTCAATCCCTGACTAAGTCTTCTTAATCAGTTGTATGGTATCAGTTGTATTGGTAATAAATTATTAGCCTGCCTGTGAGTTTATGAACCTGATGAATATATACTGTGGTTTTTATTCTATAAGTAATGCTATGTTTTAATTACATTGATAAGAATGGATAAGTATTCTTTTCGTACCTTTTGTAGCAAATATCATGGAAACAACAAGGATTTACATGTGAAGAGGAAGGTCAGAAACAGAGAATTCATTGTGCTGATTACTGCCTACTGGGCAATGTATTTTTGCGTATTTACTTTTCCAACAGAAAGTTTTCCCCTTAAAACACAGTCTATAAGCAAATGAACCAGTATTTAATCTAAAATGTTGTTAAAAGTACCAAGGGATGCATAATTAGCCCAGTATATTCTTTTCTAAACAAATTGATTTTTAGCACTATTATGGCCAGGTCCAGTAGCTTTTATCTAATATTAAATATAGATATAGTGTGAATATGTATTTATATGCTTTTCCTTTCTGATCACTTTGATACCTCTGCCTGCTGTTGTCCTCTGTTTTTCATGATTGGATGTAGCTAACTAACCAAACAGTTCTGTATTTCAGTAATGTTCTTAATGCTTACTTCAAAGATCTTCATTGTTCTTTAGCTTTGGACATTATAACTGAACTTAGTGACTCTGCAAAGCCTTTTTAATGCTCTTACAATGATCAATAAAGCTTTTATTCTTACTACCGTGTTGTTAGTCATAGCAAAATACTTAACTTTTATTTGTATAGATATAAAAAGGGGATAAAAGCCACTGGGCTGATTTTCAGAACTGTTGAGCAGCTAGGATTGTCACTGAAACCGGTCTAAGCTGCAGACACTGTGAAATAAACAGGCTATTTAAAAAAAAGGAATTCAGAAGAGGAGCTTTCCTTGTATAGGAAAGTTGGGTCGCCCTGTGCTGGTGGCCCTGAAAGACAAAAAAAAATAAGATTCAGGGAGTTGTAAAGATACTAGGGGTGAAATATGGGCTCGACTGAACTAAATTATAAAACCACCGTGGATTACAGTGAGGACAGGATTCCTTCTCCTCAGAATTTCTGTTCAGGAAAATGATACAACCTTCAGTCAGAGATGCACGGTTTACCTGGGATATGTATGATGAAGCATATTTAGCTGCTCTTTGTTGGAGCTATGTAAGATTAGACCTAGATCCAAACAAACATAACAGAAAGATCACCTTGTGCCTTTAGTGAAAGTTGGTCTGAGCCCATCATCACCATATGTTAATCACTTTAAAAGACCTGGTTGTATTTGTCCTATCCTGCGTATTTTAATCCTTTACACTCTTTTTAAAGCTCAGAGAAGATTATCTAAAAAGTTGTTATATTCATTTCCTAGAGTCTCTTCTTTGCCTCACTCATCTCTGTGATCTTGCTTTGTATGTTTTCTTCCATATAATCTACTAAGAGATGGACCTTCCTACAACTTACAACACTGCACATATAAAACGGTTTGTTACTTTTTGTATTATTCCTACTTTTGGTCCAGACTGCTGCTGTACTAGCTGGTATGAAAATGCAGAATAGAAAGGTGATCTTTACCCCACATAGTTTACGATGTAAATATAAGAAAGATGGAGATGAAGAAGCAGCAAATAAACAGTAAAAGAGTACAAGGCATTGTAGTTGAAAATAGTTTTAGCCCACTACGACCCTGATGATTATGTTTTTGCAAGCACTGCAGCAGAGGAGGGCTATGAAGATCCATCTGGAGAAGAAGAGCAAGATACTCTCCCTATCACAGTGTGCAGCAGCATGGCAGAAAGCTCAAGGGTTTGTTATTTTTGTTTTCCAGGAAGTTAACAGTGCACAACTGAGATCTATTTGATGAAGTAATCGAAAGAACTGACAACTCACTAATGAGCAAAGTACGTTATGTTAGGGATAGATTGCAGAAAAGCTTTATAATATTCTTGATACCTCACATTCTTCCTTGCACTTTACCCACATATTTCTTTCAGTGGTAGGTAAGAGAAGGACAGATCTTGGCTTAGCAACACTGTTCATGCTTTCTTTATGGATCTTTCTTTCTATCGTCTGTGGGTACTAGTTAACTGTTAAGGTTATTTTCTATAACAATATACATTAATAGAGTCATTAATCTCTTTCTAGAAGAGGAATGTTTTTTAGAAGAAAGTACATGTTGCTCTCCTTCATTGACTTCAACTGGTCATAAGATTCATCTTACACCTCCTTTTCCACTAATTTACACATGGATTTTTCCAAAAAAGTTCTATGCTACCTCTTCCTGCAGGCTTGCAGTAGACCTAGACTTTTCTTTTTTTTTTTTTTTTCCCTCCCTGATGGAGTGACAATTCCTATCCTAAACCAATTATCTTTCAATTAGCAAATAAAATTAATTTTCACACTTCATATTCTAACATGAGAATGACAGAAATGCTTAACATTTGTTAAATCTGTCAGTGGAAAGAAAAAGACAAACATGACACTGGATTTTCAGAAGAGTTTAGTGTCTCAAAGCTCCATTTTCAGTGAAATGGTAACTTGACAAAGATGCTCTGTATCCGATTGTATTTGGAAAATAATGGAGTGCATATAGAAAGCACTTGCTGGTTTGCTTTTGAAAGAAATCTTGTCAAAGATTCAGGAAGGGACTCTTGTCTGACATCTGATTCTTTGCATGTCTGCTTTCCTACAGTGAGGGAAAAAAAGTCTAAATTACAGTTTATGCCCAGGACGCAATCAATAAGGATTGAAAAAACCCAACATTTTGCAGTTCCACAGGGACTGGAATCTAAAGACTTTCTAGCAGAACTCGAAGCCAAGTTTTTGGTGGCCTTTTGTATGGATTTACCCATGTGGATTCCCTGGCACAAGTTAATAAAGTTGAGGTCATGCCTCAGTGTTTTCCTTGCTAGCAGCACTAATATATATTACCCTTCATTTCCCCTCCCTTATTTCCTGAAATTAAGAAGGAACTTAATATCTTTGAGGCCAAACGTATCAATACCAATTGGTTAACAGCTTTCAAAACATTTTGTGTAGTAAATGTAAACCACGAAAAATGAAAGACTGAAACTGACAACTACCTAAATGCTGTATTTTTAGGAAATAAAGATCAAATTTATCCTTTGCTTTTGACTCAGCATTAACAACTTCATGATACTTCAAAGCATAAACTTGTCAGAAACTGCTGAAAAACTCAAAACGAACATTGGGAAATAGAGCACAGTAACACAGAGGCAGTATAACGTAGAGGTGTCAAGAATCCAAGCCAGCAAACACAAAAGGTGCAGCCCAACGCTACCCTGACTTACTGGCTCACATCTGAATGCAGTGCAGTCACGCTAGCCCAAGGCTGTCTCAAGTCTGCTGCTAGGATTTATTAATTTAAAGGCGTCTCCACGCTACACAGCAAGAGATGGCTTGTACTCAGTGCATTCAGCTTTCTCCACCCTCACTGCCTTCTGGTTGTGAGGCCAGCAAGAAAAGAGTAAGAGAAGTTTTGCTAACAGAGCCTTATTGGGGGAACAAGAAAAGAAAGAACAATAGGAGGAGAGAACCCCCATTTCAGAAGCAAAGCATTAGTCACACCTGAAAATCCTAGTAAAGTGCTGACATGAATGCTCATGCATAAGTGAACCAAGTAGAAAACAGTATCTCCTTTCATATTTCAGAACTATTCCTAGAAGTATTTTTGCTGACATTTAATATAACAGAAATCAGGCTTCCAATCACCTCTGACATCTTCAGCTCCCACAGCTTATACACAAAATTACAAGATTTCTAGGGTCAATGCAACATTTTAGAAATTCTTTCTTAATTTCTCTGTGAGGTGAAAACTCAACCCTGCTATTACTGAAGACTCCATCTTAGTAGGAAATCATGTCACACGTTGTGTAACAGAAAATTAATATTCTGGTTTTACTCTGATGTTAATTGCCTTCTTCTCCCTAACTAGAAGGCAAGTGACCTTTACATATTGTTACTGCTAAGTGGAAAGAGAGAATAATAATGTTATTTTAATTGATTTGTGAATTATCGAACAGGGTTACGAATACCAACCCCTCTCTGACTGGAAGAATTGATTGCATACTCTGTTTGCTATTTAGTATTTTGTATTTTTTGGTCTCGTGCTCCTGTTTACACACAGCCATTCAAAAGATACCTAGAAACAGGAATGTAACATTACCATTTAGATCAATTCATGTGAGATGTGAATGTGTGAAAATATTCTCAAGTGTAAAAATCCAAATGTTATGGTGGGGAACCATGGAAAAAGCACCTAATAACAAACTATTGCATGCCCCTGAAAAATCAGTGGATCATACAACTGTAGGCTTGGAAAGCACCTCAAGTGCTCATTCTGCCCCTTCTGGTAAACCACGGTGAGACTATCCTTACCCAAGTGATTTCTGCCATGTTTGTCTACGCAATTATTCCAACAATAAACACCACTCCATGTCTTCTCTCTGTAAGCTCTTCTAGTGCTCCACAATCCTTACTGCCACATATTTTTCCATACTGCAATTTCAGTCTCCTCTCCTGCAATTTAATTCCTATACTTCTAAGAGAACAGCAGAGTCCTCAATAGCTATTCAAAGAGAAAATACATTTTTTTCAATCACCTTTGCATCTACCTTGTAGTACTTTCATCAGAAAACCATTCATTATCCTGCTTTTGAGAAAGTGATGTGAGAAAATATCAGAAGGTTTTCTACAGTCAAAACAAATGACAACATGTATTTTTTTCAGGTACCAGCTACTAGGGAAGTCTTACCTACTGAGTAACCGAGGTTAATGGAACTGGGCCTTGCTATTCCTCTTCCCTGTTTCCAGCATGGTGAACCCCATGTATTCTGTGTGGTTACTCTCAGTCAAATTATCTTTTCCCCGGACATCCTCAATGAGTTTGATTTGATTAGAGTGAAACCTACAGAGTCTTCATCTAATAGTTTCATCTACTTTCTACATAAAAATTATCTGAGTGTTGATGTACTCCGTTCCCAGCAGTTGTCTAGGTAGTCAAAATCCCTTGCCAACACCAAGACCTGAACTCTGCTTTATTTTTCATCTGTTCACAAAGATGTCTTTTACCTGATCTTGTTTTGATGGTTCAAAGTAAATGCCTACCATATAATAGTGCTCATGGTGTTTCTCTGGTTCCTGACCACCCAGAGTTTTTCATCAGGTCGACCTTGCACTAGGAAGATGACTGTACAGTAAGTATCTTCACATGGTTGCTTGTCACACACAGGTGCACACCCTCCCTCCCTCATTCTTCTTCCTGAATAAGCTGTACCCACTTATATTAACTATGCCAGTGACTTCAATTATTCCAGTAGGTCTCAGCTTAATTCATTTAAATTAATTAAATCAAATCATCTTTTTGGTTATGTACAAGGAATTCCAGGTCCTTTATTAATTTATGGACAGTTTGGACATCCAATAGACCCGCTCACTAGTCTCTTCATCCCTTCCTAATGAATAGAAAGAGATTCCTATTCCAATAGTTTTGCTAATATAATTACAGGCAAGCCGTTTTCCCTCTCTTTTCCTCTGTACTTCTGCCTTTCTTATCCATTTAAAAACTAGGGTTTTTCAGAGGAGAAATTTGCTTTTGCTATGTCTGCCCAGCGCCAAGTATGACAGCATCCTAACTTCACTTAGGGCTATGGCAAAGTTTCTTCATAAGAAAGTATCTTTTGCTCACTTGAAAATCTGACTGAAACTGAAAGTTCCCTGTGGCAAAGCAGCAGAAGCAGGACCTTGCTTGGCTCATTTACACCGTGTAGTCTCCTTACTCTTTTGTGCCTTCATGTTCACAATCTCACTGCAGTTCAGTGTGAAAGTTTAGGTAATTAAATGCTTTTAAGTAAGTATGTGCGTGTGTGCTGTCATTTCCTTAGATGTCTGTAACCAAATTTTAGCCTTCAGTGGAAGTAGCACATCTGTTTTTCAAGACAATTAACTTATTAGGTACAGATTAATTCAATAAGCCCGACAGACGATCCGAGAATTTTGAAGTATAATCAATAAACCTGGAATGTGAGAAATGGAAATTGAATTTGGAAGATTAACAAACCCTGCCATTGAAAGATTGATTTTTGCATAAGTGGTTGGCTTAATCGAAATTCCCAAGGGGCCCATGTAATAGCTAATTAATAATATTGGTTAGAAAGAAATATGAAGAAAAAAGATAAATATTGAGGAGCAAAGTTCTCAGCTTCCCTTCCAAGTGCACCAAAAATTATCGTCTTATTCCACAAGTTTCAGGAAAATAAAAGCAGCTGTTTCCTTGCATCCATGCTGCAGGATACTGTGAATTCTTCAAATTTCTTTTAGCCAGAGTTCAAAGTAAGAGCTGAAAAGACAGGTTTGAAGGAAAACAGAACAGTGCTACTCTGCTAAAGGCTTAGTATCACAAAGCAAAACAAGATTTTGAAGATTTCTGTGGAAGGGAGCATGGGAAGTCAGCGTTTCCGCAGCATATCTTCATATCTTGCAATCTTAGGCCTTTTTACAGGGATTCTTTCCAGTACCACAGCAGGACCAAGCCATAGATGATTTATGATTAGGGTCTCCAGCCCAAAGTTGATTATCATCCAAATTGTAGCCCTTTTAGAACTATTTATGGTGTTAATTCAGAAAGTTTAATGAGTCTCTAATGAAACATTGTTAACTGTAACATGCTTCCATTACCATACCTTCCTCTGTTAAAGCATAAGCTGCTTCTGTAATAAATAATAAATGCAAGCATGATCTGTAAAGCTCTCGGCTGCTGGAACGTGACTGTCTATGCTACTAAAGGGTGAGAATACGCCTATGTGTTTGGGTTGCTGTAACCAACATGTGCTGCAAACAATTCCTCAGCGCAGTCTGGCAGCTCAGGTTTTTTGGGATCCTTAACAGTCGGTTTGTATGAAGACCCCAGTTTTGGAGACCAACACGCTTTGCAACTAGAGTCTTTCAGTGCCCGAATGACACACTTTATTTGTAGACACGCAGCTGACAGAGGGCAAGGTTGTAGAGTAGAACTGTTTCATGATTTGATTTACAACATGGAGGAATTGGTCTAGATGACAAGCAGATTCTCAGGTTGTTTCGTTCTCTGTTTTAAAAGAGAATTTCTTCTTTTTTTCCAGGGTTTATCCCATTCACAATAGCTATTTAAGGAAGGAAACCACTCAACAGCCAAGAACTCCACCTTTAGCAAGAAAAAAATTAAAAAGTATGTGTCACATTGTTATTTTTGTGCTATACTGATGAAAAGGAAGGATCTTTACCCTTGGCAAACAAATACTTTAACAATTTTATGATTATCTTCAAACAAGACTTTGGGAAAAGACAGAAAAGACAAGACTATTGTGCAAGTGTAATACTTCAAGTAGATAAACTGGCTTAAAAGAATCCTCTTTTTTTTTTTTTTTTTTTTTTTTTAAATCTAAGGCAAAAAGAAGGGGTCTTCCATCCACCAACTCTATAAATAAAGTCTCTGGGGATTTCTTCTAAAAGCAACCAAATTTTCTTTATTTAGCTGCCTTCAGTGTCCACAAATGCTGAATTATGCATGGAGGCTATGATATTGTGATATTCACTTTTAGTGACCTTATTAAAATCAGAGAGAAGTCAATATGGATCGCAGTACTGAAAAATGCTGGAGAGCTTGATGATCTGAGAAAACAACAAAAGTCATGTTAAAGAAGTCAGTGTCAGTTTGATTTTGAAGATTAAGTGAGTTCATGCTTCAGAAACTTGTTTGTTTTTTTTTTTTAAAATGTTGGTCTGCATTAAAAAAAATAATAAAAATACCTTTGAAAAGCCATTTCTACTTTTGTTGCCTGTTATCACTGCAGTCTCATTAACTTTGCTATTGACCTTAATTGAGTTCCACGTTTGCCTCTGGTTTGTCCCAACAGCGAGGACCAGGAACAAAAATTCAAAATATTGCAGGAAGTATTTCCCTATTAGAGGCAGAGCACTTTTGGGGAGTCACTCTTATCCTATGTCACAACAGTTAAGTGAAAATACATTCTGAAGAGTTTTGTCTCCTGTCAAGTCCATTTTTACCTTTGTCCTCTAGACATGCTGTGCCAATGAGTTCCGGAATTGAATTAGTCTTTTTGGTGGAAAGGTAATCTTTGTTTGCTTAACCTGGCTACCTTATGATTGCATTGGGTCCTAGTTATTGTGTTGTAAGAAAGTGAATACTCATTCTGTGCACACCCGCTGTAATTCTTTTCTGCTTATTCTACTCAATGTTTGTTTGGTCTGTCTACGTATGTAAGTCATTCAATCTTTTTGATCTGCCTTTTTGCCCTTCTCTATACTTTTCCTCATACTGTTAAATCCTTTGAGATGAGATGGCCAGAACTGTGTTCAATATTCAAGACATGTCATAGACCTAGACAATGGCACAATGATGTTCTGTGTTTTGTTATCTAATCCTTTGCTAATAACTTGCAATATTTAATTTGGCAATTCATTAGCTTTTGAGATCTGAACTGAGATTTCCAGTGAATTGTACACAACAAATCCACTATATCTAAAAAAAAAGCTTTGTCCATATTATAATAAAATAATACTCAGATTGCTATAGATTAGAGCTAAAATTTCATAACCACCTACTCAGAATTGCTAATATGTCTCAATAGAGCTCAATATCCTTATCCATGGAGAAAATTTCAAAACTCCAGCACTGAAATAAGGGAAAGAATAAGATATCTCAGTGGATACAGAGAAGAGTGAGGTGAACTAGAGATGCAACTGGCAAGAAGGGAAAAATATAGTACTATACACCAAGTCGGTAGTAAATTACAAGGAAAAAAGGCTGAGTTAGTAAAGAGAGTGGGACACAGGAGATGTTAAGGTAAATAGTTAATTAAAATGCAAAAGATTAGTCTGACTTAAAGAAATGAGATGATCATGATACTTGGCCACTTGAAACCACTGCGATTTATTTAAATAAATCTCTAGTTTCCAAAGTACAGCTGTCAGTGATACGCATCATGGCTGAACTCAAATTGCTGTCCTTAGACTTCTTTTCCTCAAAATGGTTCTCTGGCCAGGAGATTTAAAAGCAGATATTGCTATCGTACTCTTTTATAACCTTTCATGTAAAATTCTGGCATCAGATCATTAGAGAAATTACAGTGGTGTCAGGTACCACAATAGGTTAAATGTATAGACAAAAAAAGGTACTGTTTTGCACAGTAACAGCCTTTCAGCATTATACCATAGTCATAACATTGACCTTGTGTGCTTTGGTCCCTGTCTAAATCAATACAGTAGCCTGTGTTGGAAGTTTCCTTTAGGCTGCCTTTGTTTTACCAGTTTATCATGTATTTTCCCAACATGAAATAATGAACTGTGAGACTAAGTAAGCTCTTTGTCTTAACTAAGAAATATTGCATTCACATAAGCCTTTGACAGATGAGGAGAGTCTCGGTCAATGAGCATTTAAAGAAGAATTTATCTGAGTGTTTTCATGAAAATTTTACTTCTAACCACAATAAAAACCTGAACTAAAGCCCAGGTAAACCATTGGATTTCGTGGAACTTAGTAGCATTTGGATAAGGCCTCAAACATTAACCGCAATTTAATTAAAAGTAGCTCCCTTTGCTTGTTCTTTTTTTCTCTCATCTCATTTTCTAGCATGGTCTTTAGAAAAAAAAAAAGGGAATAGTTCAGCATTTAGGAAGTGTACACCTATCCACTCAGCTTTATCAATCACAGATTTTTTTTTTTCTTCCCCAGAAACAAGCCAATAATCACACGATGAGTCAGATAACTCTTTCCTTCACTCACTTTTTGCCAGAGTAACTGCTTTGACTTTGGCAAATCGTAACTGTTCTAAGAGGATATTGCATCTGAAGAGACATCTCTTCTAGGATTAGCATCTGTCCGGCTTTTCTCCTGCCCCTTGAACACCATACCTGTGCATCACAGAAGCAGCTGATCAGAGCATCATGGTGCTTTGATTGCACTCTTGGACATGCAGGAAAGGAAAGGTCCTCTTGGGGTAAATCAGCTGCTGGAAGCACTACAGAGAAAAATTCTGATTCCAGCATGCAACGGTTACATATCTGGCTTCAGACAAAACTATAGCTCTGTACCTCAACTTCCCCAACTGCATTAGAAAGCCTCAAGGTTATTGTGAAGATTCATTCATTAATGTTGATTGGTAGATATCATATAAGCAAAAAGCTTTGTCAGAACAGTCGTGATAATTCTTCTGGTAATGGTGATATGTAGTGAGATATAAGTATATATTCCATAGGTGGCTCAATTGACTACTAGGAGAATGATGCAAAAATCCCAGTTAATTGCATACATATAGTTTACTTCAATAAAGCTTTTTGCAGAAGTGTTCAAAACTTGATACCAGCATTATTAATCAGGACTGCTAAACGTACCAGGTCTTCATGCTCTGCAATTGACACCAAAAACTTCATGCAAGCCAATAAAATAAAGTATTTTCTTTAGGGGATTGGGATGGTTTGTTGGTTTGTTTTTGGCTAACAAAAACTGTATTTTGGTAAACTGAGACCTAACTGAAAGAAGTGGCTTTCATGTGGACTTTGTAACTTGGAAGGAAGACACCAAAACAATGATTTATCCTGTGAAGGACCTGGTCTTCACTCAGCTAGTAAGAGAAAAGAAAATAATGAAGAGGATCTGCCATAAAGCTATCAAGGTCTGAGTCTAACAGGCTGAAAAGACAGATGAAGTAATTGGGTAACTGGTATTTCTCACTGCAATTATTGTTCTAATAAGGGTTTGCCTCATGAGCAACCACTGGGTGCTCAGGTCTTCTAATGAATATTTATAGTATATGGTTAGAGAGATATGTTTCTGTTATCACCAGATCTCTTTGAAGGTGTAGGCAAGTTAATTTGTCAGTCAAAATAGAAAATAACGGAGAAGATTGTTTTCTCCTTGAATATCATGAAAGCATTGATCCACAAAATGTTTTAATGAACAAGAATAGCACTTACCTTGACATTTGCGAGCATATTAAAGATTGCATGAATAAATAGCGGGAAATAAACATAACTTTAAGCACTACAACTGAACTGAAGCATGACATTTTAATTTCCTTAAGCCTTGGATCTTCTAGTCATTTGCATCGATGACACATCAGAGCCTCCAGGACTCTGTTCTTGGGTTTGACTTTTCATTGTTATTTTGTTTCTATGAACTACACTCTGTGGTGTTTTTTAGAAGTAAGTCATTTGCAAAATTGATCCCATCTGAGATTTTTCCTTCTCTTGCCAAACAGCAGTATGTTATAACACTGCTGCAGAGAGCACTGATTCCTCCAGCAAGCAGGTTGGGAAAGCATATTGATGAAGTATGAAAACTTCAGGATTGGGTGCATTCAAAATTCACATAGATGGATGTGTTTATATAGTACATTGCATTTCTACATCCTTCTTCATGTGTAAATACCAGATCAGAGCACAGCCTTACAGAGTCTAGGAACAGAGAAAAGCCCTCTTCCTCACTTCTGGTAAATGTTTGATTCTCTGGCCAGCATGACCCTTTTAGATGCTAAACTGGGCCCTGTGCTTTTCCTCAGCATCTTTTTCTATTCTGCCTTATTTTGGATCCTTTGTCCCTTCATTGTAGAAAACACAGTTTTACCTTAGAAAGGTTGCATTTTATGGTTATTTTGGGCTGATGAAAGAAGAGTGAGGCAATAGACAGGTTCCATATATTTATAATCTTCTTAACATAGCACAGAGCTATCAGCCTTTGGTAATAAGTAATAGCAATTAACAGTCTGGCTAGTCATTAAGCAAGCATGTACTGCATCAAGAGTTATATACTGCTTCGGATAATTGAGGAAGACATATACAAAGAGAGTCCATCTCCAAATCACTGATCAAATGCCTTCATTGCAAATCTTGGGGAAATTACATAGATGCTAACATATGGCATCGTCTTCAATGTCTAATAAAGAGATTTAATGGGATCTTGTTTTCTTAGCCACTAAGAGAGATGATCAGAATATTTGTAGTCTGTGATATTTATGGAAAATTTGTCCCAATTTCCAATACGATCCTTATAGCTAGGAATTAATTTGTTACTTTAAAGGCCTTTTTTTCTGGACAGTTTTTATGAACACGTCAGGTTCAGGATCATTCTTCTTCCTCTGAGGCACACAGAGGCCCCAAACTGAAATTAGTTTCTATGAGGTTCTCCCCATTCTACTGCGACCCTGGTTGACTTCTCTGCTTTTTCAGCCCCAAGACTAATTCTAGAAATGTGATGCATGTCCTTTGTATTCCGTTTGTATTTCCCAGGGGTTTACACAATGTGCATAAATGATGCTCAGTAGGCTTGACGAAGTTACATGCAACATGCTCTGAGAAACTGGCTTGAATGTTGGTGTAACTTCACCTTTCTGGCCACCATGCCTCTCCCTTTTGCTGCTGAACACCAATATTTTTGGTCAGCTACCATCTTTCTTTGGAAAGACAGCTGTGTTTCATGCTCTCTTAGTTATAAAATACTTCAAGACAAACATCATTTTAAACTACAAAGAATTATTGTTATTAAAATACAGGAGTCCTCAGTGCATTTACAGATTGTGACCTTTCTTCAGTGCTGATGCAGGTGTGCAAATAATGTCATTCTTTGTTTCAAATGTTGTTTTTAAGGCTACATCCAAAGTGCCCTGTTTGTTGTCCCTATTCTTCAGGCTCCTTTTTTGATTCTCAGGAGATCAGAACCCCTCAACCAAATTTCCTTTCAGTGATGGAAACCAGACAAAACCTGTTCTTTTGCAAATAAAAGAAACGAACTCTTCCTATCCTTTATAATACTGAAGCTTTATTCCACAAAGAACCCATATTAATTTTATACAGTTTAACATTCCACTCAATGTTAAAGACGTCAAACCAATTCCCTCCTCCCACCCCCCAATAACTTTCTTATGGCCACAGAAGCTGCTTAAAATATCCCAAATAGCTTTTCAGAAGCTTAGATCTTTGCTTATGAATGCCATTGTCTAAAGATCAGGTTCAAAATTACAAATCTGAACATCTCTCCTTCCATTTGCCATAGCATTCTCCAACCCGTATTTCTACTGAACTATCATCAAATTCTGGAGGCACTTGATCAACAATTCCTCTGAAAATCCATTGAAATTCAGATCCACTTCTGATGAATATTACCAAGTATAAAACAGTGCTTGATAGAACTCATTTCAGCACCTCAAGGTATTTTCACCACCGACAGTCACATTCAGCTGCAGTTTCATCAAACTGTGTTTGTTTCATTAAAAGTTGAAAAGGATTGATCCTTTGACTGCAAATAGTAAAGCCATGTGGCTGGAGATTATTAAATAATCCCTTACCGGAAGGGCTAAAGTGTTCCCTCTCTTCTTCTTCACCCTCTCTCGCATTTTGTCTTGCATTTTTCCCCAAAAGTTATTTTTGCCCTTATAGTCAATCAGCTACAGACCCCGCTAAAAAGAAAAAAATAATCTTCACATATGTGAACCTGGGTCAGTATCCTTTGTGCAATGCCACAGTTATGAATTTGCTGTATAAGCCACAGCAAATTGCTTGGCTTTCTGCTAAAACTTGTATGCTTGTATGTTCTGCTCGGAACTATCCAGTTAGGAGCTGCAAATTATGGCTGTACAAATATATTCTCTTTTCCAGCTGGAGGAAGAGACTGGTTTCATCTTACCATTTTTGCCCAGAATATGCCTTCCCCCCCGCCCCCTTTTAAATGGAACCTTTCACAGGGACTCAAGCCAAAATGTGGACTTTCTTTGATGCTAGCAATCTTCTAGTAGCTATTGAAATTTTCTTAAGTTAAGGACAAGGTTAAGGACATAAGTAATTAGGACACTAACTACTAACACACACACAAATCAAGATGCCCTACTGAACAGCCTCTCTCTATAGCATTTTAATTGTTTTTTTCTTTGTTGTGCTTAATTTGGTTAACTGTTTTTTCTTTGTTGGTTTTAAATCATCTCCAGGAGAGCACAACTCCATTAAGATCCTCAAATGATCCAAGACAGCTGCAGCGATTAGCAGCTCTAAGCCATGTTCCCCATGAAGCAACTGGGATGGATACATAACTGAGCTAGGGTTGCTAGCAGATATGCAATGAAAAGTGGAACTTCACCATTTTTATTAGGCAACCAAAACAAAATCATGATCAGTCAGGATAGTCTCAACTCTGTTGAGACTTTGAGTAACCATAACTAATGTTGTTCTTCACAATGCTGTCTGAGCACTATTATTTGAAATCTTTGTCAATATATTCCCTGCCATGCTTTCATTCAGTATTTTATTTGAACCAACCATGCCAGGATTCCTCCCCTCCCTGCTCTGCTTGCATGTATAGTGCCCAGCACGGTAGCGTTCCAACAGTTTGGGATGTGTGAATGCTGCCATAATACTTGAAGACAAGTAACAACAACAGGAACAACCTAGAGAAAAGCCTGGAGAAAAGCCAGCCTCCACCTGGAAAACACCATCTCAACACACCGAAGACAAGTAATAACAACAGGAACAGCCTAGAGAAAAGCCTGGAGAAAAGCCAGGCTCCACCTGGAAAACACCATCTCAACACACTGGAACAGAGGGAGTGGAGTTCCAAACAGTATGGTTTGGGGCTAACAAAGAAACAATAGGTGAGCCTATCTATCACTGAAAGGAAAAAAGAGCAGAAACAAGAGAGAGGAGTAGGAAAAAATGTTCAAACCAAGCAATATCTGGTACAGCAACAACAGGGGTTGAATGCATTCAAACTTAAGTACTGACAATTCCCAGAACTCCCTCTGAGCAGACATGCATTTGTTAATCAGAGCGTAATTCTTCATTGCAACAGATTCAGTTTATCATTCTTGCCTTCAACAACATTTGCTTGTTCCTCACAGCCTTTTCAATTGTGTCAGGCTATTTGTACAGCCAATGCTCAAAATTAATTTTCAACAGGGTAAAATACTAAAAAAGAACAATAGAATAGGTCAGAAATGTAGTATTTATACAGAGAAGGTGTAACAACTTTCTGGAAACAGAAATGTGGTTGTTACACCACATTTCAGACCTGCTTCCATGACAAGTGGCAGAGCACAAGGTTAACACAAAGATGTTGATCTATTTTCTTCAGACCTTTGTTCCCCACTAGTGAACAACAATCCCTGTCTTAGCATCTCTTTTAAAGAAGGGCCAAAACCCATCCCTGTCCTAAGTCCTTGATGACTGTAGCATTTAATTAGATATTTAAAGCTTGTGTATCTAAGCAAAACAATGTTCCACACACATAGATCAGAAGATAAAATCCTACACTCGCAGTCTCTAATTTAATCCTTTAGAGGTTGGAGCCGCTGATAGTTCAGCATTGATTCCCTGAAGGATGACTGCTTCATAAAGGATTCTTTCCTTTAAAGATTATTGGGGGGTCATTTGTAGACAGGCTTGTGTTTCAAAGAAGAATGTCTTTATTCTCTATTGACTCAGCTAATATATCAAGTCACTGTCAGTAACACCGATGTGCTCTACCCGTGTGGAGCCCACAGAGGATTTCCAGTGTTCACTACAGGCCAGGTTCTGTTCTTTCTTTTGTGATTGAGCAGCATGAAAGGGAAGGGGACCTCATAAGCAGACCACTTCTAGAGAAAATACATTGCTTATTTTCTTCTACTGGGTGTCTGGGAAGCAATCTTCAGCTGCTAATTAACAGAGGATTACTCTTGCCTTCCTAGGGCCACAGCAAAGCAAATCTGGACTCCATCCATCCCACACCCAGTCCAGGGATGCTTGCACTCACCTTGAAACTGCAGCAAAGACACTGAACAATTAACAATTCATCCTCATAAAATCATAGAATAGCCCAGGTTGGAAAGGACCTCAAAAGATCATCTGTTCCAACCTTTCATGGGAAAGGGAGCCTGCTTTAGAGCACATAGGGAAAGCTTGCTACTGGAATTTGTGTGCAAAAATACATACATGTACAGAAAACGTAAGTACTGCTATCTGTTATTTTAAATCACTCTCACCCTGTGGGACAGCCCATGGGTTTCAGTTCACCCTCCACTAGATCAGATTGAAGGTTTCTAGCATTTGTCTGTAACGTGCTAAATGCATAATTTAAAATGAAATCTAATAACATGAGTTTTCATGCAAGAAAAGTTCAATATCATTTGGAATTACAGTTTTGGGAGCTCTAGTGGACACAAGATATTGGATAAAATAAAACAAATGACCATACAGCACCTTGCACACCGTGATCCCTCTGAGTTTTTCCAGGGTCTCTCCATCTTCCAGTTTAGAAATAACAACAGTACGTGTTTATGATGCAGGATAATCTCTCACCTCAAGCAGTCTGTGTGCTGTCTTGTCACTGGTTTTGCTCTATTAATATCCTCTTTCTATTGCTATTATTATGTGTCCAACTCCACAACGGCTATTTTATGTACTTTTCCTTCAGAAGAGGCCTAAGGACAGCAGCTTCTCTTTCAGAAAATCCTTTCTTTCTTTTTTTTTTTTGTAAATATTGTTTCCAGTTTAGGTTTGAAAGCTCAGAGTGTACCTGCAGTATAAATAATGAAATATGCATTTTCTGTTGACCAAGTCATAAACTCTACGCTATCTCGGACTCTCAACCCAGTCATTATATTATGGATGGAAATGCTTCAGCAAGTGCTGAGGCTACAGTACTCCATCTGGCTTGGTGACATCCCCCATTACACCTGGTACCACCACATCCTGCGTAAGCAATTTAAGTGATTCAGAACTGCAGGTACAATAGAGGTGTTCAAAGAAATGCCCAGTGGAACAAATTTAAAGGATTTATTTATATACATTGCAGTTCTTAGGCCTAGTAAGTGTGATCTTGTCTCTCTCTAGCGGCTGCAGCCACCCTTGCCTCAAGTCTTGGTTTATTTTGCACAAGCACTACACTTCTCATGCCAAGTATCTGAAGTATCCAAACTCTGCTGATCAGTAAAGCGCCTGCTTACCTGAGCAAGGACAAACTGTAATGGTATCAGGAACAGTAAGATGTAAAGGGAATACAAGTAAAGCACCCTACACTGCAGCAAATAATGACCTACACTGGCCATAAATACATTCATACCAGAAAGCAAAGAAAAATTTACAACCCTCACAGCACTGAAATTCTGGAAAAGCCTCCCGGTAGTGAAGGAAAGGCACCCCTCATCATCCTTTTATTTTTAAAACTGAGTTTGATCAGTTAATGAACAGCACTGTATATAATAAGAAGAGATTGGACTTGATTACCTAGGAAATGTTTTCTAGTCATATATTCCCCTGAGATTAAGGATGTCTGTTTTGTTAGTTTAAATGGAATGTGTAATCCCCCACGAGGTTTCAAAATCTCATGCTTTTAGTTTACTTTCTAGACATTTCCAATTCCTTCAGCGCTTTTATTCTACCTGGAGCAAGAATTTTAAATCCTTCCTTTTTTGCTCTACCTGAGCAAACTTTCATCGTTCCCTTTAAAACTAAGGCACAGAAACCATCAGCCTGGTCTCCTAAAAAACTGAAGTGTCATCATAGTTATTTTATTCGTATATTCCATGCTCAGGGAGCAATCCTGAAGACTTGGTTTTACCAGTGCTGGTTCAGTTACCTGTATCTGGGTCTATGGAGAGGTTGATATTGTCACACATCAGTGCAGACTTTCCATTTCTGCTATTAGGTTTCTAAACTCTGTTTCACACCACCCTACAGAAGGATGCTGGGTATGGGAGAACCTTTGACCCCTCTAAGAGTGAAGAAGAAGGAGGAGGAGAGGGTGACAGGAGTCTCCTACACAAAACCCTCTGCTTGAGTGGGGCACCTACACTGGACCTTGTCAGAGAGCAGGGAGGCAGGAGCTTGTCCAGTACGATTTGCGCTTCTCCATCCCTATAGCAGCTACATCCCATAGGGCATCCTTCAGCAGCAGTATGGATCCACCACAATTGCTCTATCTGGAAAACCAAGTGCTTTATCTTTTTCTCCAAACCCTTCTAATATCTTTCTTGATCATTACATCCATCTACTCTACCCTATCTCATTTCTAAGTAAGTGATACACAAAGTGAGCTGTGTGTGAACGTGCTTGTGCGTATAGCCACAAGGACAAATAAGCCAGTCTGTAGCCAGGAAATGTGCACAGTCGTTTTCAGTACTATGTCAATCAGAATATACACAAATTGTGTTAAGGCACAATACATCATCAGCTATTTGGATTAATTATTACAATTTTTTTCTATAGGGTCACAGAATATGCATAACAGCTAAAACACAACACTATGTACAGACACGTTTCAGCCTCTATTCCGGCAGTCCCATGGAAAGTGCATTGTGCCTTATTATTACATGACATGACATACTCAGTCTTATTGTTCAATGGACCACGAGACACAGGACCTACGGTTCTCTCCAGGCAGCTGGGCAGCCAGGCAGGCACACATGAATAAAGAGATTGATTAGCAACATTTGAGTAGCAACTTTTCAGCCTTCCAAACCAAAAAAGGAACAAAAAGCCCAAAACAAACAGACAAAACCCCAGAAACTTAGTTTGCAAAAAAGGGTAGGTCAAGCCCATGAAATCAGGTGACTAGGCCAAGTTAATATGATATACTTTGACTGTCACAGCTATAGGAAACCATCACTAACCCAAGATAGTGGCTTATGTTCCTTCATGGGGGAGAAGTACACACTTCATCCCACCTAGCACATTCACAGATAGCTGCAGCCTGGATAGGAAAAACTCACAGAGAGCTGTAACTAACTTCTACCCTTCCCGCTAAACGTGAGTTCTGTGCACTAGCTCTTACTTAGGTTTGGGGTTTCTCCATGTTTAAAAGGAGAGATTTACTAACAAAATTCCTTAAAGGCAGGAGGTTTTGAAACTTCATGCTGTTATTACCCTCCTTACCCAAAGACTGGGCTATTTCATACAGTCACTTATGGTACAGGCAGAGCCATATCACTCTGCAGCCAATATACTAATGAGCTTTGCCACAGTAGTATCTCACATTTCATTATGACTTTCATTCACATTTTAAGAGTAGGGAAACCTTCTTAAAGAATTTGAGACTTTTTTCATATAGGATATCTGGCCTGTCATCTTATGAGCACCCTCTGTAGCCCCATCTGGTTTTGCACCAATGTGTAAAGGACTAGCAGTCCCACAATACTCATGTATTTTTCTTACAGGATCTTCTAGGGAAAAAAAAAAAAAAAACAAAGCCAAAGCAAAACAAAAAACCAAACAACTCTTATCATGAATTTGGAATCTAAGTACAAGTGAAAAAGTCCAAGATAAGAAGCAATAGGCTCATACTGTAGCAGAGGGATCAAGCTGGTTAGAAATAGAAACTTCCTGAATTAAAGTAGCAAAGCACTGGAATCAATTCCGCGGGAAAGGTGTTGGCAGCTCTGTCACTGGATGCTTTTATGAAGACAGACATAGGTAGAGTTGATCCTGCACTGGGACAAGGGAATAGAAATCCCTGTAGTCCTATTCTCTATGATTTGATGGGAAAGGGCTAGAAGACAATACTAATCAAAATGATCAGCAGTCTCCTGTGAGGGAAAAAAAATCTTTAGCAGACCTTCACCTGGCATTAAAGTGTAACACAATTGCCCGGTCTCTTTAATAGCCTTAGTCATGATTCGATATTAAGGCAATATGATGGAATGTGCTTGGTTAAAAAAACATAGCTATTTCCTACACACTGTGTTTATGAGCATTTTCAGAAATTGTACAGGTTTTCTTTCCCCACAGGGAAGGCATGCTGTGATTTATGGACTGTAATAGTGAGCTTAATTGGGAAGGAGATATCAATGTTGACAGCTTTGTCTTCGCCTAGTAAATAATGGAATAAATCTGCAGGGAGCATTTACTCACTCCCCATCAGGGTTTTGGACAGTGGCTTTTGGAGCCCATACACTTTCTAATGTATTTGCAGTGTAGTTTGCATGCTGAGGCCATTGTCACTGCATCCGTGAATAGCTGTCCCCGGAGCCCCACTGGTTTCATCAGTGAGGTTGTCTGTGCTCAACATAGGAACTGGATAACGGAGGGGAAAAGTGCTGGACCATGGTGCAGATATCCATCTACATTGTGCAATGGAGTGTCACACAGACATCCCCAACCCCATGAACCTTGAGTCTACTACAAAGTCCAGAGATCTGCAGATTGATCAGATGGGCCTAGGGCAATTTGGTCCAGGGCTAAATAGCTTGAGGCAAGCACTACATGAACGGGACTTGCCAGAATCTGAATATGAACAGAACCAGAGGCAATTAGCTTGGCTGTCTATCAACCATATGCCTTAGTGATTCTAGCTGGGGGGGTATTGTTAAATGGGTCCAGCTGGTTTGGCATTTGTTGTTTATTTAGTGACAAAACATTAAATTAGAAGAAGGCCATTTAAGCTTTCTCTTGAGCACATTTTCATTGTCATTATTGTTTCTGCTAGTGTGTTTTCCCCCCACTATCATCAATTTCAGTCATTCAGGACTGAGTTTACAGACCCAAGGGACCCGAATCAGATGCATCCATGTTGTAAGAACGGCGCTCAGATGAATGATGTATCATTTTCCCTGTCCAGAGGGGCAGCTAGCTCACACCAGGCTGGGGTTTATCAGGTTAGGTAAGCTGATGCACAAGATATCCTAAATCAGAATTCACAGGCCAGACCCTGCAGATTCTTAGGTAAAAATAGGATCCATTGAACTAATGGACAATTCAAGCATGAAAAACTACATTTTATATCATACAGTTTGCATGATATAAGCCACATGCTTCTCGGCACTAAGTCCGCATTACTTATATTGACAAGTGCCACATAAATAGTGTGGGCTGTGGCAGAAGCCACTGAACGTCACTGTCACTGTGGGTAATATATTCCTGCCAGTATAAGGGCATCGTTTACTGTTCTGAGCTGCAGTTCCTCTTCAAAGAAGAGATTTTTAAGATCACAACAGTTCCACACACTATGTCCCACTGTTTCTTAGCTGCTGGTTTCCATTTGCTGGTCCAAGATGATTCAGCTTGTATTGTAAAAGGAGTCAGACTTCTGTATTTTTGCAGCGCAAGTGGAGAAGACACAGATTACAGAAAGGGCTGTAGAGGAGCTCTACACTCTACAGAGTCCTCCTATAGCTGCTCTGCTTCCCACCGCACTGTATATAGGGAATGTCAACACTTCCTCATATTTGGGCTTTCAGCAACCAGATGCATGCTTTTCCTTCTTAACAGAAGAGAGCAGAATGAATCTATTTCATCTTACTGTATTTGGATTCCAAAAACAATCTTATTGCTCAAACATCACTGATATACTTCTGAACGTCACAAACTGCTCACTTTCCTTATGTCATTTTTAGTCTAAGATTATGACAAATTGGGGTTATTAACATTTTGTTATGGTACCAACCTTTCCTCCTCAGAAGAATGAAAAATTTTTCCTCCTAATGTGGGAAAGCCTAAAACAGTTTCCACGGCTATTGCCTTTTGTGCTATCCTATCCACCCTCTGAAAAGTGGGCAGACTCCCTTCCACACAATTCAAGATTCCAGGCTGAAATTCCTCGCTCCCTGTTAACATGTTGATGCGTATGAAATGGCAGCCCAAATTCACTGATTACTCATTTTGTCCTTGAGTTTAATGATCTACCAATATTTTTTTCCCCTTTCTTCCAGCAGAGACTACCTACCTATTTAACACATGAAAGCACAGCACAGAAATAATGGCATTTCATTATATTTTAATATTCCCCCTACAGTTTCTCGAGGTGGCTTCACTCTACAATTATAACAAGACAACAAAAGAAAACCTCTTCAAACCATTCAGGGAAATTAGAAGTAGTTTCTGTGTGAAGATTACTTTCACATCACAAAAACCAGGTGTGGATCTTGCCAGCAGTTGTTGACAAGACTGAAGTGGAGTGGTTTTCAACAGTTTTTAATTTACAACATCTGTGCAGACTATCACATTGCTAATTTAACCTTCCTGGCAACAGGCTTAGGTTGGTTTGTTACCATTCATAGATCCCTAGAACTAGCCATTGGGTCCCAGGTAGAAAGCAGTGCCTCACAACAACACTTATTTTTTTATAATACTAAATATGAAATTTGAGCTTAGCTGAAAACACAGAGTTTCAAGAGGTTGTGGAGGGAAGCAGGTTACCTCATCTTGCTCCCAGTAAAACAGAATAGCAACATTCAGTTGGCCTAAGGTTTGATGCCTGAGTTCAGGTGAAATGGGTCAGGTATGACACTGTAATTCATAGTGAGGTTTGTGCCAACTGGTGACACTTTTCTGAGATCATTCTGACCTCACAAGTCATTGGTTGTGCTCATTGTACCGAATCTCCCACAATTACTCATTCTTACTTGGTACACACAAGGTGGTATCATATGTGAACAGAACCCTTCAAGCTTTGAAAGCAACTGCAGAGCCCCAAACTATTCAGAGATTAAAGTTAGGGGCAATTGTTAGGTGTGCCTCGTATCAGTTGAAATCATAATCCCAAATTAGGAATCCAAATCTGCCTAATTTGCCATCCTTCAAATGTAGAAAAGCCCACAAGAACAGATCTGACGATGATATCTCACATACCTCCTAGAAGTACACAGCCAGATGGAGCTGCTTACATCATCTTACTCTAACTTTTCTTACTGCAGATAATCCACTCGTGATCCTTTTACAAACTGAAATTCTGTGAATGGTGTTTCTTTTATGGTATTTCATTAATTTGACCTTGTCTTTTAGGCAGGAAGCCCTGAAGTTAACACAAACTAAAGTGAGTAAAGTACAATATTAGGTGGTATGTTGGATGCAATGAAGAATAAGGAATGATAGAATAAATAAATTGTATCACCTCATCTATTACATCTGCACTGTTCTATTCACTCCATTCCCAAGTGACATTGCAGCATTAGAAAGGGTTTGAAAAGGAAAGAACACAGCAGCCTGGGAAGCACCCTTACATGAACAGAGATTTTAAGTGTTGGGGAAATTTATTCTAGAAAAGAGGTAGATAAGGCAAGGTGTAATCAGAAAACATGAAAGAATAATCAGTCACCTCAAATTTAGATTTGGAATTCTATTCTCCTTTTCTCATAATATGAGGATAGGTATGATCGTGATACTTGAGATGCAGTTAAAAATTTCCAGAAGACTGTAAACCTCACTGCCACGGGATATCAGTGCGCAAAAGAGGTTGGAAAGCTTCCTAGAGTGACTGCACATTCATAGAGATAAAAGTTTGTAAGACCTCAAATTGTTAATGGTGAAAACAAAAACATTTTAGGAGAGAGAGAAAATCTGAAACTCCTAGGCTAAAGCTAGTCTTTAGTTACCTGGGGACTGAGTGGGATTTTTTAATAGGCACATATGAGAAATATTCATGATGGTAATTCTTATACCTTCCAAAAATTATTATGCCCATCACTGTTGGATCCAGAATATGGATGCTAGAGACCTTGGGTCTGATCTAGTCTGACAGTACTTATCTATATCCACCCCTATGGACACCAAATGGAATGGGCACATAATAACTAGCAAACCATGGCAACACCAAAGGGCAAATATATGACCTCATTGGATACAATACAGATAACTAGTAATAAAGACAACCAGTTTTTTAAAATATGAAATCTTTGGAAAGACATGTATGAAGAGTGCTCAAGAAATGCAAATATGTCACATGTCCCTCTTTACTGCTTAGCAAAGCACCTCTCACGTCCAGGGAATTTCTGAAACCAGAATATAGGCATGTAGGTTAACTAATCTTATGGTTATTGTGCAACGTTTTTCTCCCTTAGAAGTAAAAAATAATTATAACAAAAATCTCTAATAAAATTCAGGGAGACCAAGGACATTCTATTGCACTTCCACATCCCAGTAAGGAATCAAAAAATTTCCTAGCAAAATTATATCAGCACAGTGAAGCCTTCAGTGGAATTAACAGATATTTCTTCTCTTTTCCACATCCTTCTGTGACAAGTTGCTGCTAGAAAATGTACATCCATTGGAAGGTAAATAGACAGGGATATTAACATTCCTTGCATTGATGCCAATAATGTGAAAGATCATTAGTGATGATTCAGACCCCAAGGCATGTCTTCTTAGAAGAGATTTGCCAGCTTGCACACCTAATTATGCACAGATACTCATGTCGCAAAAGGGACGATAATCACTATTTGATTAGCACCTTCCCTGGATTCACAGAGAATCCTCCTAAACAGAGAGTTGTCATTTTTTCCACTTAGCTGTTTCCTCTGCCCTATTCCCCCCTTCCCCTCCTGCCTTTAATCTTCATTTTGGTAACCTTAACTCCTAGAAAGGTAAGTGACAGAAGCCAGTGGCAATATTTCTTTCTCCGGCTTCACAATAAGTAATCTCTTGCAATATCAGTTTAGCAACAGGATGACAATAAAACGTCATCTGAGAAAAAACAAAGAGAAGGAGAGAAAGATGCACAAATAGAATTTATTCTGCCTCAGAGATAAAAAAGGGGGGTGGGAATCAAGTCCTCAAGTATTTCTTAAGGCACTTTCTCTTCTTTTCTGTGTCCATCAATCCAGTAGTATAAGAGTGCCATATGGAATTACTTCCTTCTCAAGTCCTGCAGTTTAAAGTTCAGTAATGAGCTTGTGTTTCAAAAATGGGAGCATCCAGGATATCTCTAACTCAATATGCTACAGGGAAAATGACCATTTCTTACTTTATTTCAGTGAGATAAGGGGCATTCTGTCTGGTGTAGAGCAAAACACGCATGAGTATTAGAGGCAGCATTTCCCAAATTGCCTGTCTATTATCAACTGACAGTGTAAATATTTGGGGTGGTTGAACCACTATTTGGTTCCTGCCTCTGCTGCTCACCATGTAAAAGTCAACTTTCTGCGGACTAAACAATTGCACATTACACAGGATATGCACTTCCATGTATCTCTAAGTCTGTATACAGGACTTTGATTAAGTTTGCCATAGAGTTCAGTACCTTAATACAGGATAATACTCGTGCTTGAACCACCCTTTCCCAACAGGGAGGTTTTCTTTTATAGAAATGGTGGATTTGTTTGTCCCATAGAGCGTTTAATGGGTTTATAAACTGAAAGAGAAGATCAATGTGATCCTCAGGACTGACCCCTTGCATATCATATAGCAGTTTCTCTCAGCAAATCTATACTAATCCCTAAGCACCGTATCCTCCATAGTGATTTGAAGTGACAGAGAAAGCATATCCAGTGCTAAGCTCTTCAGTTAAAGTTACTTACAGTTGGAACTTTTCCTTGATTTGACAACTTTTTAATTTCTTATGCTTTTATGTGCAAGGTGGACAGACATCGTAATTCCCCACAAAACCACAGTAAGCAGTCGGTTAATTTCCATTAATTATTCCTTAATTCTTAAATTACTGTTTAAGTATTTGCAGATGTTACCCCAGTTTAGAGTGTAATATTGAGTGCCTTCATTTAATGGATATTTAGTCTAGATATTTTGGGACAGGTATTAAGTGCTGTTCAAATGCCAGCCTGAGTTTGAAAGATCACTCTGTCTATGACTCAGACATCTCAGTGGATTGACTCCAAAGAGCAAAAGAAACACATGTGATTACAATCTAAAGAATACTTTAACATTTAAAGTAGACATTCACATCATCTTACTGACATTCAGACAGAATAGCTATAACTGCGCATGCAGATTTCTAATTAATCAATACGCCTTCGTTAGATTGGGATAGATACAGCTCCTCTGTCCCCCCAGCAGGGAGCCTGATGGTGACAGACACCTGTCATTCTCACCCATCCTGCGCTACTGCCGCTGGCGGCCAGAGTGAGCCCAAGCCGGGTCAGAACTCTCCCTGCAGCATTTTCCAAATTTATTTTGTACCTGCCTGTCTGCCCTATAGCCCAAGGCCCTCAGCGTGTTTCTCATCTGCATTACATCATCCATCTTTCCCATGCCTTTTCTTCTATTTCTTTATCCCCTTCTGCATTCTCCTCTAGATATCCCTTACAGCATTTACCTTCAACCCCCACTTCCACTTACCCTTATTCGCTTTTCTCTTCAAAGACCCTGCATGATACTCCTCATCTTTTCTCTTTTATCTTCCAAGCAGGCAGCTTCCTTCTTCCCGTGATCCCTGTTGATTTTGACTCCTCTTCCACACTCAACAGCAACGACCCAAACCTAGCCATCAGTAACACATCTCATCCTTTACATGAACATTTCCTCACCTTTACAAACTTGTCTGATGCACAGTTCAGGTTTATATATTGTGCAGTGTGTTTACTTACACTGTATACACAATCCTAAAACAAAGATCGCAAACAACATGCAGACAGTTGTCTTAAGACACTAGGACCAGATATAACTGCTTACTTCCCAGGAGCTAACAGAAAAGACTTTAGATGGGGAGTTTAAGAATGGAAAATAGCATCCCTCATGACTTATGATACACCCTACAGTCAGAAATTATTTCACAAAATGAAAACTAATGTAACTATATCTTTAACAGTGCTTATGTAGTCAGAAAAATAATCTCTAAAATGTGTGCAATAACTCCACCTGGTGATTCTCAAGATGATGTTGAGGCTTAAAGCTGTCTCTTATGAGAAACAGGGGAGCATAGATGTTATGCAAAGTAAAGGCCTAATCTGTAACATAAGCAGCATAGTTCTGCATATAATAAGCCCTACGCTTTCTTGTTAGCCTTTCTTTGGCTTGACCTGTAGATCGCATTTCAGACTTAAAACATGTGTAAATGGGAAAGTAGTACCCATCCTGCCCTCAGAATATATATCAAAGGTTTGATATGATAGTAGGAACTATGTACATCTCACAGGAGATTGTTGAACACTTATTAAAATAAATTCTAAATTTAAATTATCATATTCATAGGCAGAATATAAAAAGCATCACCACCTCCTTCATAACTCATTCTTCATTTTCCAGAAATGGAGAATATTAGTGCAGCTGACATTAAAAATGCAAAGCCGAGAAGCAAACAATCCAAAACTCCCACCTTTAAAGCATTGATTCCAAGGACTGTCCAAGCTGGTCCTCCAAAGGAAATTGATTTTTGATACTAGAACCACAGACTATTGAGGATTGAAAGGGAGTGTATTGTTATCCTATAGCTGTAACAATAACATTCCTCATGCCTTTCAGACTAAAACGAGAGGTACTGAGCTAGGTTTTCTTGCCTCTCACACCATATCCTTAACGTAAAAGTTCTCCAAAACCCGCACAGATCCTCTCAAGGCAGACAATTTGAAAAAGACAGATCTAATTCTCTACGGTATATTGCCAAAGTTATAGCTTTAATCAGAACCGACCAAAAATTGTTTGCACATGCACATCAATATACATGTATTTGAGCCTTCATTTCCTAAACGTTCTGCTGGTGAGATTTCTCAGCCTATTGGTAAGCAATACTGTCATATTCTTATCAGCACTTACAACAAGCCTTGATATAACATATGAAAAATCTCAACTATGAACATGTCATAAAATATATACAATAAAGGTAAAAACCACTTGAATTAAAACAAGTTTTTCAAAATATTTCCTTTGGATCAGACAGTATTTTTTTGTCTTTAGGGGTAAGAAAAAAAAAAAATCTTAAAGTGTTATCAAAACTCTTATTGATTTGCAGAAAACATCAGTAGAAGGCTTTTTTGAGTAGGAAAATCATCTGACATCATTGGAAAAAAGAATCTCAAACACCTTTTATTAATTAGACCATACTTCAGAGAGCACTGGCATAGAAAAGAAAATGTAAATCATCACAGTAAAAGATCACTGGATAAAAACTCTATCCCTGCTGAGACGTGAGCTAAACAGCACCTGGTTTTGCCTGCTACCTGGAGTCTCACTCACTTTTTCTATGCTGGCTTTGTGGGGTGTGTCATGGTTTAACCCCAGCTGACAACTAAGCCCCACACAGCTGCTCGCTCACTCCCCCCACAATGGGATGGGAGAGAGAATCGGAAGGGTAAAAGTGAGAAAACTCATGGGTTGAGATAAAGACAGTTTAATAGGTAAAGCAAAAGCCGCGCACGCAAGCAAAGCAAAACAAGGAATGCATTCACTGCTTCCCATCGGCAGGCAGGGGCTCAGCCATCTCCAGGAAAGCAGGGCTCCGTCACATGTAACGGTTACTTGGGAAGACAAACGCCATCACTCCAAACGTCCCCCCGTTCCTTCTTCTTCCCCCAGCTTTATATGCTGAGCATGACGTCATATGGTATGGAATATCCCTTTGGTCAGTTGGGGTCAGCTGTCCCAGCTGTGTCCCCTCCCAACTCCTTGTGCACCCCCAGCCTACTCGCTGGTGGGGTGGGCTGAGGAGCAGAAAAGGCCTTGACTCTGTGTAAGCCCTGCTCAGCAGTGACTAAAACAGCCCTGTGTTATCAACACTGTTTGCAGCACAAATCCAAAACATAGCCCCATACTAGCTACTGTGAAGAAAATTAACTCTATCCCAGCCAAAACCAGCACAGGGTGTAAGGTCAACGTATCTACCAGGGCCACCCCTTTTAAAAGGAAGAGATCTATTCCTACTGACTGCTAAAGAAGATTTTATTTAGTGCAAATATTACAGAATTATGCATTGGGAAAGAAAGGGGCAGGACTTCTGATGAGTGTGTTTGTCATTAAATTCATAAAGCTTTAGAAGGAGGTTCTGCTCAACTCCGTGGCCGTGTGAGTAGAAAAATCAAGTTGTGTTGTTCTAGATTTACCTTCACGAAGTGAAAGACCTCAGGCTGGAATAAGACCTACTGCCTCAGAGGGCTGTTTTTACATATTATGTCAAGTACACAGACAAGTCATAGAGTCAGTTTGAAAGTCCACCCTGCCCTCTGGAAAACAGAGCAACACCTTGCAAAACAATCTTAAAATAAGAGCTGTGCCAAGTCACTGCTTATTTATGACAGAGCAGTGGAGGGATACTCTGGGGTATCTGAATGTTATACGGACACAAGCAGGAGCTTAGCATAAATACGGGGAGCTTGAGCACTAACTGGCTAGAGAAGTGTAAAGCTGGCTATATGGGGAGGAAGAAACAAATATACATAAGGAGGGGGAAGAGATGTTCTGCTTCAGCAAATTCGGGTTTCTGTTCTCTTTGTCACTCAAGATGGTTGATTGAATCTGCACAGGCAGCTGAGCTGAATCACAAGGTGATGAAGTTCTGCAGAAAAACCCTTTTTTAAGGAAAAAAAACCCCAAAAAAACCAAAAAAACCCAAAAACCCTAAAAAAACCCCAAAAAACCCAAAACCCAGCAACCAAACAAAAACTCATCTGACTTGCTGTACGATCCCCAGAAGTATTTCTAATGTAGTGTATTTGTTGGGAAAGGTAGAGGTGGTGGGCAAGGGCTGGTTAAGTTTCTTATTGAAGCACTAAGTAAGTCCATGTAATCTCCTCATGTTATAGGTGCCAGTCCTGTTCCTCAAATAGTAAAGCCATTTCTGTATTTACCTGAACTGTATACTTTTTATGGCAAGGACTGTCTAGGCATATCAACACAAACAGGTGTGGAAGAGACCCCCCACCTTGTATTGTGTCTACATCAAAATGTTAGAACACGAGCAAAACCTTGTTGCAAAGCTGAACAGCTAGCTTAAAACAAATAGCTAAAGCGCTTCCCCCCCCCACCCCCTTTTGTTTTTTTAAATATATTTATAGAAGATGGAAGGCACAAATATCTGGATTGGATAAGCCTCCTGGTTTTTCCTCCAGTGTCATTAATGGTGCCACAAGTCACTACTGCCTCTGAAGTGGATGGAAGTGCAGCAGATGCGTGCCTCTTAGAACCACATCTACACTGCGGTGAAGAAGCCAAAGAGAAAATAAAGCTAGTTGAAACAGTTCTTTCAGAAAATTATTTCATTTCCTTAAAACCATACATGGATCAGAAAGGAAAAGCCAGCGCGTGCTTCATCCCAAATCACCCAGAAGTCAAAGGAGTAGACAGAAGAGCACTTCGCAACACAGAGCAGTGCAGAGACGCTGAATCGTTAATATTTATATGGCAGCACTGCCCTGCTCATTCACTAATGTGGTTATACTGTTTCCAAGCTACATGCAGCATTTCCCTGTTACTGCACAAAGTCATGATCAGACACTAACACAGAGTGACAATGCACACAGTAATCACTCTGCAGGACTCTGAATGGGCACAGCCATGGGTATACACACCTATAGTTACTCAGTAAATTGTTTACGAACTGACTTTGGGGTACAGGGCATTCTGGGTTCAGTAACTCCTCATTCAGAAGTGCTGTGCACCTTAGTCTGATGTACTATTTTCCTGCAATGGGTTCTCTGTAACCGACTAGCTTTACTTGTGAATAGCAATGTTCATTTTTTCCCCTATGAAAGCCACTTGTTAGTACTTCTGCTCCTTCACTGGCGGATTTGTCTCAGTTAAGTTTAGCTGTCTAGAGAAAGTGTAGCAGTTTAATGGTTCACAATCAATGAAAAGAGATAGGAGCCTCTAGAGACCAATTCATGTCAGAGACATATCTTAGGATGGACTGACTCTGCTTCCTTCTCTCCACCAATGGCACATGAAGACTGATTTGACAGCTTAGACTACACAGCTATTTGTTGGTTTAAGATAGTTCTTCTGCAGATGATCCATGCATTTAAAACAAATAGATTAAAAAAAAAAAAAATATTACTAACAGATATCACAACTTCACCATGACTGATTGGAGCACTTTTAACTTCTCAAAGTGAAGATATTTTTATCAAGAAATTGGCAGTTGCCCAGATACTGTCCAATGAATAATATGACCCCACTTGATAACAGTAAATGTGTCCCTTTCATTCACAAAAATATTTCTGAATCATTCCACAAGTTCTATCCATCAATAATCACCATATGGTAAAGAATTCAGTAATAGCAGTCCTGAGCATAGTGACACTTTTCAAGGCTGTAACTCCTGTAGACATTACTGTAGAAATATCACACACGTATATTAAGGCAGATGTAAGCACATTTGGTTTTATTGCCTGTAACACATCCAGAATGAGTTCATAAAAAGACGGAAATTGCATGCAATGCCATTATATCAAGCATGAAAATCTGACATTGTCTGCAGTTAACAAATTATTCTAAATGTTTACTTATTTTTAAAAGTCAGCTAGAAGAACCAAACTCACGATGTCCTTCAGTAATATCAGGTATAACAGCCCATGGGAAGCATTCAGTGGCAAAGTATGTGTACTGAAGAACTTGGTATTCCAGGATGGGGATAGCAACATGTTATATTGTTAGAGATAGAAAAACCTATACACACGGAGCACATAGTATCATCGCTTTTATACTTGTCTTTGTCCTGCCCTTCTTTGCTCCCACACTTCAGTGAGCCCAGCAGGAGGAAACAGGGAACTCCCAGTCCCAAGTGGGCAGTGTCACTCATCAACACTAGAAACTATATCGAACCTGATATTATTAGCAATTAGTCACTAATAGCTCTGAAAATGGCTGTGATTTCAGACGAACTGCCATCTCCCACCTGAGGCTGACCCATGGTCAACATAGTCCTGTAGCTTTTCACAGTGACCAGCACTGGAGGTTTTACAGTAAGTTGCAAGAAGCCTTTGAACATATGTTAAAGGATAGCTTAATGTCTCAATTCCTACTGGTAAATAGCTTTCTACTGACAAAAGTATAGAAAGTTTAGAAACATATCATCCACTACAGGGTAGTTATTACACTATATAGTTTTTTCAATCCTATTTAAAAAAGCAACCACCTGTTGTTTTACTTACTTGGCATAAAGTAGTGTCACTGAAGCAGAGAGTTCTGCTAGTGAACTACGCATACTGTGAGAACATATTTCTCTCATATTTTGAATTAAAAAACCAGTATTTTTTTTTTTAATTACAGGAGAGAGAAGCTTATGGGACAACTGCTTACAGCTGCAATTCTGCAGATTTTTGACATAGGCGAGGACAAATGGAAGCTGGGAGTCACAATTTGGAGTAAGAGAGCATCTGCAAAAACATGAGGGTCCACGTTCCTGCCTCCACTGCGTTACGAAGTCAGAAGGGGCTGGGATCTTTGTCCTCCCTAAGAGCCAATGTCTTCCTTCTCCTACCAAGTTTATAACTCTTACTTGGAAAAGAAAAAACAGTCTGACAGATCAACATAAGAGCTTGCCCATAACTGTGTTATTCTATATCATAGTTGAGCTTGAAATTGCACTGTCCTTTTTATTTATACATTATCATAGATATGCTTAGCCAAGGAAGAAATCAGAATCACAAGGGCATTTTCTTTAATCTGGTGCATTCAGTTATTATTTTATTAAACAGGATTGAATCCTAGGTGGCTTCGCTACCAGGATAGGTGACACTAACTTTCATTAGCATTTTAATTCTCACCCCTTTTTTAGGTTTGATTATTTATAGACAGACACAATGCAGAGCCTACGATGCTTTATGAAACAATTAAGAGATAAAAAGCCAAATTCAGACCTTGCTTGCACTTTATGAGACTTCTGAGAAAAAAAAATCTTTAGTTCAGTGGAGAAACCCAAATTCATCCCAGTATGTTGAGATTAATGCCCAAACACACCATTATGTTCTAAAAACATATTATTGATTACCATATGCTTATTATCACATATAGGCTTCTGTGATCCATTTGTATACCTTTGCCAGTTTAAAAAACATGGCCTTGATCCTGTAGTTTACTTTATGTGAGTAAACAACATGTGTGCCAGTCACTACAATTAACTTCAGGAGAAACCTTCAGAGTTTCTCAGTTGACTGAAATTCCACAGTGGATCTGGCTGGAGGAACAAAAATGAGAGAGAGCAAGCCCCCGTTCTTTCCACAGCCCTCCTGCTGTATTTGAAGTTCCAAACTGAGCTATATATTCTTTGCCCAACCCTAGGTACAAAGCTCTCCACATCTAGCAGCTTACAGCCAAGATTTCAAGCTTTTCTAAAAGACCCACCAGTGGACTGGCTTAAGAGTTTCCAGCTGTGATTCTAGGACCTGGTGCATGATAACAAGATGATTTTACCTCACAGCCTATGCGGGCTTGATGTGTTTGTTATGTCTTCAGCTAAATCCATCATATTGTTGAACCACAAGTAAATCCACGAGAAGAATTGCAAGGGCTCTAACAGGCAGGCTTGCAATACTTTTTCCAGGTGGCTTAAAATGTGACTGACCGCAGTTGTTTGCCTTGTTCCTCAGAGAGGAAATATCATCTCCACAGCAGAGTTTGCAGAGGGGACCGTGCGCCTCTGCTTCAGCTCTTTGGGTTCACTGTCCTGTGTGTGATATGCAGCCTGGGGTGGAGCAGCTCTGCCCCCTCCCTGATTTTTGCTCGGGGAAGAACAGTCAGAGCCATGACTTGTAGGAAACACTTGAAGCCTCAAAGCCAGACAAACAGGGAGGGAAATGGAGGAGAAGGAGATAACACCAATTTGGCATCCAGTATTCTTTAACTGGGGCAAGTGTCTTCATCAGTGGCTATTTGGAGGGAGGACAAAAAGGAGGCTAAACTGGCTGCTGTCACCCACAGCTGCTAATTTGTCTGAGAGATGGAGAAATATGCTACCCATAGCTACCATAGGGAACTTTTGAACTAAAACAGTAACTTCTTAACAGACAGCACAAAACTAAAATAGGAGAGGTGAAAAAAGTCTATCTATCTGCAGTGATGCAGCACTGAGAGTTATATCCTCTGTTAAAGCCACATTGTCTATCACTTGACTTGAATGACAACTACAAAATGTCTGAGGAACATTAGGGTTTGTGAGGTAAAGTATTTCAATCATTTTTTGTTAGTTTGGTTTTATTTAGTTAAATTTAATTGTTATTCTGTATTTGAGAGTCAAAGACTTTCAAATAGATCACAGATTCCCTGGGGGTGGGGAATAATCATCTGCCAACTGATTTTCACTCATCCATTTTTCTCTCTTTTGTTGATCCAATCCTCCCACAGTTTTTATTTCTAAAGTCAACTTTTAAAAGTTATTGAAAAAACACACATCTTCATTTATTAAAAAACAAATAACCACTAGAACAATCACACTTTTTACTAAGTCATTGATTAGTGAAGGTGCTGAACAATTAGTATGTATTTCAGTAGCTAGTATAGTCTAAACAATTGCTGATAAACAGCCTGATTATAACCATCCAACATGTGCTGCTTATATCCAAAGCACTCCTATATATTTTATCAAACTCCTATAAACCAATTAAGATTGAACTTTCACTTAGGAAATCTAATAAAAAGAAGACAGAGATCTTTCACAGCAAACAGGAACTGCACCTGTCAATTCAAGCCTAGCAAGATCTACATTTTATACTTAGAAATGAAAAAGTATATTCTCACCTGATTCCAGGAGCTTGGGCCTTAGGAAAACATGCACATATTCTGAAAACAGTAACAAAAAGAGTTAGCAGCTCACCTGAAATTCCATTTAAAAAGGTTACAGAATTTCTCCCTCCCTCTTTTTCTTCCCCCATAGAAGCTAGTTAAGTATAACCTTGTTTGTAGTTTGTTCTTTCATACAAGAACATAATTAAGATCTGATCTGCAACCACATGCAATAAATAAAAGGCAGCTGCTCATATGATCTGCTCATTAAGTGCTGTATTCCAAAAGCATACAAAGATGCCAAGGTAATTAACAAGACACAAAAGCTTTGGGGAGTTAAAGATGCAATAGGTGCTGGGTTGAGACTCATCTTTACGTTTACAGGGTAATAGCTAGAAGTCTATGAATGTAGTTTTCATTTTAAAATCTCTTTGCTCTCAGGATGACATTCCAGAATTATTCTCTTTGAAAAGATACAATTTATTTTCTACTCTTATAGTCCCCAGAAAATAATTTTTAGTGCTTCTAGGATCTATTCCTTCTCCTTTCCCTTAAGCTTCAAGTCTTCTTAATAATGTTTTTTAGAAGGATTTGAAGATTTTTGAACGTGTGAAGTTTTACCATGTAACAAGTCATTTTTACATCAGCTACCGCCTCCAAACATCTATTTACAACCTTCTCCCCCACTATTGAGCTTCTTTACTTTTCTACCCTATACTTCAGCCCTAACTTTTCCAAATCTCTATACCTTGCATGGAACAAAACTCCTTCCTATTGTTGTTTCACTTAATACTCTTTATTTCCTCCTTGGACAGCTAGGCAAGCATAAAGCTAAAACAGCTGGGGTAAGAATCTATTTATCTTTTTTCTGTAAATGGCATTTAGAAGAATGAAGAAGCTTTTTCTTCTTTTTTTTTTTTTTTTTTTTTTAGCTCACAGGATACACAAAGTTTTCTTCAGTAATGTTACCCAGAAGCCTAGGTAAAGGGATATGAATCATAGGAGGAGAATTTAAAAGCCACACCTGCATTAAGAGGAAATAGATCTCTTGCAACAGATGCAATTGCTTCTCCTTTAAAAGGCAAGAGAACAGGTTTTCTTATGGACCAGTTAACTGGGTACATTTCACAGTTTTCCCATTATCTATTTCTCATTGTGCCTGAATCCCTGGGGTCCTCATATCTTCTCAGTAGCAGGTTCATCCTTTCCTGTTTTGTTTTTTTTTTTATGGAACTCTGCGTTTTCATAATGCAGCTGAAGACTGAGTACCCGAACAAAAAGTGCTTGGAGAGAAACCTCACAAAGTAATCATGGTGCTGACTGGAAAATGTCCTTTCTGTGTATAACAATACAAAACCAAAAATGAAATCACAATTAAGTTAAGGTTTGGCATTAGAATTTTTGGGGGTCTTTTCATGCTTTGCACTGGCAGAAAATTCTGGCTTGCTTCCACCTGCAAGGCTTCCAGCAGACTAACCCACTGGAGCATTTTCAGGAGTGTGGGGTGCTAGACTTGGGTAGTCCCAGGTTCAGAGGAAGATCTTCAGCCAGGACTGGAGCGAGGCTCTGTTGAGTATCTGGCTAAAAATTTTGCCCCTTTTTGTAAGTGGTGGCACAAGCTTGACAAGAGAGAGACTCTGTAAAATCCGTAATTAGGACTCTTGCTGGGATACAGAAAACATCTCTAGAGTTAGCTCAAAATCAAATTAAGACCATACTTAAACATGACTCCTCCACAGTATAGCAAAGCTCCTTAACTCTGCAACGTACGACAGCTTCTCTTAAAAACACCATCTCAAACTAACCATGCGGTACCTCCGATTTTATCAGTGTGTGGCTGGGTCTGGGGAGGGCTGTGAGCTGACAAGATGCTCAGCCCAACGCCAGCCAGGATCCCCCCAGCTGACCCCTCTCCTCCTGAGGACTGCAAAAGGAGTCCAGCTGGACTTCACCTCCGACACTGCTGTCGCAGTCAGCTTCCTAAAATTATGAAGGATAAATGTGGGCCTTGAAGTCCTTTTAGCCAGGAGCAATAATAAACAGCTCCCTTTCTCTGGAGTCAGGAAGGCTGCATTGCGTGGAGATGAAGGAATTTTATAATAGGCCTAAACTGCAGGATTTCTTCTTTTTCCTTAGGGTGCCTGGTCCTGAAGGCCCTTCAAAGACTGAAACACAGTTCACAGATGCTGACTTTGCTAAGTTTTCATCTGGGGGAAAAAAGAGAGAAGAAAAATAAAATACCTAACAGTTGCATCTGTTATATATAGAAATAATAAATACCAGATATAGATTTTTCCTTCAAAAAACCCAAAGGGGACTGAAAAAGCACGAGTCTTGTTCTTATTTCTTATCGAAATTGTATAAAATTAGCTGCCCCACAACAATAATAATAGCAATAATAATGATCATAGAATCATAGAATCATA